>NW_023998438.1:336501-383799 GCF_014805625.2 Glossina fuscipes | reverse complement strand
TGTGTGTGTGTGTGTGTGTGTGTGTGTGTGTGTGTGTGTGTGTGTGTAAGAAGATGATTTCCGACTATCAATCAATCGTGAAACCCCTTATTATGGCAGATAATATTTGAATGTATGCATACGACTTGGAAACAATCGACCAATCGAGCGGGCATTGTGATCAAACTCGCCCATACAGCAGAGGGATGTTAATGATTTTCCTCGATTAGGGTTGTATTGTGTACTATGAATCCCTTGCGCCGAGTCAAACTCTCTTAACAGAGGATATTATTTGAGTTTGAGCATTACTTTCAATGTGGCGAAAGAGACACTACAGGTAGTGCTACTAGTACTTATCTTTACCGTTATGAGTGATTTTGACGCATAATTTTTACGCTGTAATCACGCAGATGAAAATAAAAGCTGGAAATTTGGCACAGATTTTGTTTGATTGATTAAGAATACAAATTTATAATGCACAAAAACACACTTCAGAATACATTAGAAACTGAGTCGGAAAACTGCCAATATTTTATCCATATTCTTTTGCTTGTAACTTTCGATCTCCTAAACAAATTTCAAAAAATCTGCGACCAGGTTTTCTGTACGATGTTTAGTTCAAAAATGGTCCCAATCGACGATAAAATTTCATTTCCAATTTAGGCATTTCTTAGAAAATCAAGTTTTCTCTTATCGTACGTATTGTCTTAAATATTATTTTGAATTTTCAGATTTTTGATTTTTAATTTAAACCTTAACAAGGTAGGATCGGGTTTTCTAGTTAATAATAATCATCACTCATACGGGAGACAATATTTTTAAAATCCCCACCACTCACCTCACTAAATGAGGCATCATTCTCGCTAAGGTCCTCTAAATTGTAAAGTGGTTACCTGCAGAAAGTTTAGGGCAACTTTGCAGTGCCGCTTGAAGAGAAATGGAGGCCTATAAGGCAATTGTACGTGTGCGATAGCTGAACTATGTAGTTCGCGAGATATGGGAGGTGTTCTATAACTTACTTACGGACACTCCTGAGATGGTTAAAGAATTTGCATTTACTTGCCCCCTAACCGAATACCGGACGGATGAACCCCCAACTGATCGATCTTGGATTGCCTAGGAAAGGAGAGGAGACACCAAGATTTGACAATTTTTCATCACTTTTTTTGCAAAAAAAAAATCTCTTCTTCTCCTCATGTCTCACTTAACGCCGTCTTGATCTCTTCTCCTCGTGCCAGAAATGCACTTTTCTCCCCCGAGAACTTCACAATCCTTTCTTTCGGCGCAGGGTTGTAATTTTTTTTTAACAACAATAAAACAAAATACGATTGTGAAGGAAGAATAAAAAAAATCTGTTATTGCAAAGCTCGTAGGGTGACAAACTATTAAGGATTACTAAGGACTCTATAAAACCTTTTGGTAGTAACAAACTACAAACGATATATGTTCATAGTTCATGACATTCTGAACTTTACTTTGCAAGTTACAGTCGTTTAATGAAGTCATATACGAAATTCAGATTGCTCCATAGACATACTCCCGCCTTCTCACTCGATGGTTTCCCTTAACAAAAGCAGCTTCTACTTCTATATACAGATAAGAAGTTGTATATCTGAATATAAAAAATTTTCCAGGGGAAATTTTTCTTTAGAGCGATATAATCGGTTGAATCAATTAAATAATTTTTTTAAAATAAATTTATGAATAAGATCAATTCTGGCTTGATCGTCTTCGTAACCCTCAACTAATGTTCCTCATGAACAGTTTGAAGAAAATTATTGACAACTGTAGACATCCCCTTGTCTTTCTGTGACCTTGAGTGGTTTTGGCGGGCATTTTTCGGTCTTGATTCGTCTTTTGCACGATATTCGCTCGATTGATTGATTCCTTCCGGTTCGTATGCGTAGATCTAAGTCTCATCTTCTCTAATAATGCGCTTCATGATACTCAGAAATCATCATCTCCTCGCACACAATCATTATAAGAATTCAGGAAACATTTTTTTGGTGTCGTACAAAACTAAGCGCAGCTGAAATGATGTGAAATTCGACACAGATGTCTGTCGCGGTGTTACCAAGAAACTATTCCTGATATTCGATATACCCCCACAATACTTTTTTATCACAGTATTAAGTGCTCATACGTGCGAGATCTCTGATGCATATTTCTTAATATCGGAAATGAT
The DNA here is from genome assembly GCF_014805625.2 of Glossina fuscipes. NCBI lineage: Eukaryota > Metazoa > Arthropoda > Insecta > Diptera > Glossinidae > Glossina > Glossina fuscipes. Next base: position 381,635 of record NW_023998438.1, on the reverse strand, counting down.
AATGAGACAGAGTCGGTACATCCCTGTTCTCTTCTAACTCTATCATCTCTGATTATTGTCATGCCGCAATGTATATTTTACTATATATATATATATATATATGTAGGTGCAGATATTTACAATAAAAATGCGGGTGCACTGCAATTTTGCATAGTTTCATCTGTTTGTATGAATGTTTTTAAGAATTTTTTTTGTTTTTTTTGATTTCAATGTTTTTTTTTTAATGCGAGCTTCTCCCATTACTATTATGAAAGGCAGTCGAGCAAATCTTTTAATTTTTTTGTTTTTTTAACATTTTGTTGTCATTTTTGTTTTATTTATTTGTATAAATTTTTGTCGTTGTTGTTTCTTGTTGTTTTGTTTTATTATTATTATTATTATTATTATTTGTGATTATCTTTAACCATATTTGTCGTACTATTATACGCCTTCACTGCTTCCTTAAATTGTTATAGACTGAAAAATAATCGTTATCGCCAACATAAAAACACAAACACTCACATCCGCACGTATACTAGCACGCATACGTACTTATACACTTGTATTGCTTTTACAGCTTACCATAAAATCTCTATCATGATGTAATAATAATAATAACAACAACAGCGACATCAGAAGCAATAATAACACTGATGCTGATATTGTTCATCATTATCATCATCATCATCCTCATCAACAACAACAGTAACAATCCAATCGTAATGAATAAATAACTTTAAGCTTCATTAGCATTTAAAAAAAAATATATATAAAAAAACAGAAAGAAAAAAAGAGAAAGAAAATGAAAAAAATTTTGTTCTTTATGTGTAAGCGAATTGAGGTTTTTTTTTTTCTTTTATAAATTTGGTTGCTATTGTTTTATTCATACGCTTCGTTGTCTTCTGCTGTAAAACGGATCACAAAGGGGAAGAGGAGAGCAAAAAAACAACCATAGACGACGTATAACGAAAATCTACGACTACGACAACGATGATGACAGCAAGCAACAACATATTCACATATACACAAACACGCATACAAATACACCCACTGCTTGCACTTGCATGTATATATGAGCACTAAGCAGTGAGGACAGAAATGCATTACAATTGCTTTTCATTCCTTTGCTTTGCTTTGTTTTGCTTTGCTTTGCTTTGCATTGCATTGCATTGCATTGCACTGCATTGCATTGCATTGCTTTGGTTTATCTGTGCCAAGTGCATACTTTTTCATGTTCAAGGTGACAAAATCATCATTGTATACTAAGTAAATAAAAAATAATAACAACAATAACAACAAAGGCATACAGAGAGGAAGCTAAAACAAAAACTATAATAAAAACGTCAGTGAAAACCAAAAATAATTGTAGAATACAAACATACACACACAAAACGCACATACACATGCATGCAAACTATGAAATATATGTAACGAGTATAAATCTATTCATATACTTGCATACATTTGCGTATACATATATGTACATGCACTTTAAAAGTACATGCACATATACATGCACATATATGTAAATATTGTAACAATTATACGTCAAACTGCATTTGAGGCATTAAGTTGTTAAGCAAAAAAAAAAAAAGCAACAACCACGTAAAACACAGCCGAAAGAAACATTGCAATGCTAAATAACAGCAACAAAACAAAACAAAGCAACAAAAATTAAAAAACAAAGAACGAAAAAAATATTTGTTGTACTTTGTTCTTTACCTTCAAATTATCGTAACTACGTTTTTTTTCTTCTTTTTTTTTTTTGCTTCTTTTTGCGGCTATAACTGCATTCATATATATTCATATACATATATATATATATATATATATATATATATATAGCAACCCGACCGATATACGTGCAAGCACACAAACTGCTTTAATTGCTAAAGCAAGTAAATGTGTGTGTGTGTGTGTGTATGTGTGTGTGCGCATGTATTTGTGCAATAATCTTTCTCTAATTTTAACGAATCTAGAATAGTAGGTTAAAACTGAACGCGCCTCCATTTTGTAGCATTGTGTGCGAAGTCTTTATTGTCGTTGTTCTTATTGTTGTTGCTGCTATTGTATTGTAATTAGAATTTTATGCAATCAAAGTTGAATTAGCATTAGCGCTTGCTTTGTTTTTTATTTATTTAATTTTTTTTTTTTTTACTTCAAAGTAAAACCATTTTTTTTAATTTTATTCATTTTAAATATTTTGCTCTATAATTATAATACAGTAGAATTATAAAAGTAATAATAATATTAAAAAAATTTGAATTTTATTATCACACTTGTTTAGATCATTTTTAAAAAGTATAATTAAATATTTTTAAAAACATTTTTTTTTTATTTTTTTAGTGTTCATTTTGTCAGGTATATTAAATAGAGGGAGAACGCTTGGGGCGTCCAGTAATCAACAGAGTGAAGCCTATATAAAATATATAAATTCCATATACAATAACCTATGTCTTAGACCCTATATATTGGGAATATGTTGTGATATTTGCTCGAGAAAGGGTAGTAAGGTGTCACCCTATGATAACATGTACAGAAATCACGTAATAACAAAACAAAGAAATACACACTAGCTTTATGGGAGAGTCGAGGCGCTTAGTTTTCCACTCCCTACCTTGAAATCGATATACTCTTACCCGGTCGTAAGCGCGATTAATCATTTCTTCGATGTTTGCGTTAAGATGATTTTATTGTTTCAAGTCTGGATTTTTCAGTCCTATCACTACAACTTTGAACTAAGTGTTTGTTTGCCTTTGGAAAATCTTGTTCATTTGATAATAATTACATATTATGCTGAATCGTTTCTTCTCATCCGATAAATATATTTGACATAGCATTGGCGCGTTTGTTTCAGTTGTACGCAGTTGACCGATATGCGATACATTGTTGAGAGGGTCATCGAAGTGATGAAGTTGAAGATGATAAGCGTATTGAGTTTAATGCACTTTGTATAAGCACAGTACAGTACTCTTTTGCTATTAGCACACAACAACGTATGTAGATATATACATATTAAGTGACTCACTAAAGTCTGTTTCATACAAATTACAAAAAAAAAAGAAAAGAAAAAGCTAGTAAGAAAGATACAAACAAAGGAAAAGAAATCAATTTTCATACTCGATAACATTGGGTGGGCGCGGCTGACCTTTTCTATTTTCACAATAAAAATGGAAATTTATATCGTACTTCTCTTGTGATTTACCAGTAAATCAGCAAAAAACAGGGAAAGCAAATGTGCTCTCAAGTTTTCTCGCATTGGCTTGTAGTTTTTGTAGGCGTGTCCTTTAAAAAGTTTACGCCACTTTCAAATTCTTTCGCAGCTTCCTAAACGAGATCTTCACTTTCGCTAACAGAAAAAGGTTTAACACAGACGGCGCACAGTTGGAGAGACTTACAGATGGACAGACGGACATGTTTAGGTGCATTATAAACTTCAAACTAATAACCAAAACCTAATAAATATTTGCTTAGAGAAACATTGTTGTGTTTACTTTACGCTTTTCTGTGGACGTGTGCTTCGGCCACTTTGTCCCATTTTCAATATCAGTCTGGGCGCAAGAACATTCAATGTGTTTGTCACATTTGAAAATGATAGAAGCTATTTTTGCGGCTAGGGGAATGTTCAAAATAAACGGACATATGCACATAATTAAATCTGTTTAGAATTTGATGTTGATCAAATATATATATACACTTTAACAGATCTTGAAAGCAAACTTTTTAACAAAATGAATGTAGCTCCCATCCTTCGCAGATGAGTACAGAAAACGGATGAGAGAGAGGGTTTTATTCGGCCGCGACCGAGTCTTGCTATACTCATCATCGCTTTAAATTGTGCACTTTGTAAGGTTTCTGAAGCGTGCTTGTCGGTGCTGCAAACGTTTCAATAAAAGAGAGAAAGTTTAATATGCCATACTATTAAATAGGTGTGGCGTAGATTTCTTATATTTTTGTGCAGGGGCTGGAGGATCAGCCATTGAATATAAATGGAGTTTTTTATAGTTGTACCTCTTGTGCTTTATGAGTAACGAGCAAAAAAAATAATATTTTTTTATTTTCCAAAACAGAGGTAATCCTGGATTAACTTGTACTTTAGTCTTTTACAGGACAAGAATTTCTCCTCCTCTTTGGTACTTTTCAAGATCAGGAGAATATTTACGACAGACGTTGCACGGACAAAAAGGCAAACAGACGGACGGACGGAGGCGCTTAAATCGGTTTAGAATTTGGTTCTGATTAAAATTATGGAGTCTCTGCGGCTTCGTTCTGGATGTTTTGAATGTTCTGACTAGATGAATGTACCCCTCATCCTTCCCGTTGATAGATATAAAAATAAAGGAAATGAATAATAAAAACATCGTTACGTTAATGCATTTTGTTAGTCAATATTTTTTAATTTGCGTATACAAAAGGAATGCTAAGTGAACAAGTTACGTATAACATATGTTTTCCAGAGCCAAAAAAAAAAAAAAAGAAAAAAATAAAGAAAACCTAATTATAAAGCTAATGATTCTGGAGAGGCATTCAAGCTAGGTAATCTCGATTTGCCATCTGGACAACATACTTTGTACGCTTCGCTGTTGAAGGTTAATGTATGGCAATATTCCTCTTCATTGCCCTTAATTGCCCTAATAATAACATAATTATATTATTTATAATTGATTTCCGTTATAACAATTTCCTCGCTCATTAATAACACGAAATATTGATTTTGAAGCTTAATGCTGAAAAGACGCATTAAATATAATATTTACTTATTTGTTTTCCTTTCATGTGAACACAGTTCAACGTGTCATAAATGAAAACAAGTAAGAACAATAAAGTCGGGCAAAGCTGACAATGTCTTAACATTTGCGAGCTTTATCTTAAACACTGTCTATATGAATTGAGATCAAGCAGACAGACAGACGGACAGGTTTAGATCGATATATTTAAAGGTGGGTGGCTATATTTTAAGCTCTTCTACGTGTTACATACGTCCGCACTAGCTTACTCTACCCTGTACTATAAGGAGTGTAGGGTATAATTATTACCTTTCAATATTATTAAATAGTTAAAATAACTACCATTTGAAATATATACGATATACCTATCCGCCTGAGCGGCCGAGTAGGCAAGAGTCTCGATTAGCAACTCAAGGCTCGTGGGTTCGAATCTCGGGTGCGGTAGACATTTTAATAAAGCCGAAAGCCTTAGATGCTAGTGCTTTAAGATTTAGAATTTATTCTCTGGCTAAATTTATTTACAATTATGATAATAATAATACGATATACGATATAAGTATAAAACGTGATATAACCCCAATAATCGAGTGGATATAAACTTATGTCGGTCATTAAGTTATTCGACTTAAACTGCATAGCAGTTTTTTTTGCTTCTTTTTATTTATTTATTGATTTATTTGTTTTTCTTAAATCGTTACTACATAATCTTTTTATAATTAATTGTAAATGTAAAATTTTAGATAACAGTTAAATTGAATTATAGTGCGGTGATGCGCTTTCATGATCACCTAATTAAAGTATCATATGGAATGACAACAGATGTGAACGGCATTTGTATAATTTCTTTATTGTTGTTTTTGTCTCGATGAACAAATAAAAAGCACGACTCAAATCAATTCCCAGAGGCTGGCACGACGACTTTCGCTTTTCACAGTAAATTTGCTCAAGAAAATACAAAAAAATTATCTATGTTAGGCCTATGATCAAAATGGAATGAATTTGATTTGACTTTTTTTTTGTTTTTAGTGCGTTTATTTGTTGTCACGCCACGCCTATATTCAAAGTTGCTTGTCCTTGGCTATAAACTAACCACACAAATGTCTAATTTTATTTAACTGTCTCAACTTTACGGCCACGAATAGTTTGCTACCAAGGGATAGACCAGCAAACGGAGATCAGGATATTCACATGAAAAGCGAACATTGACGAATCGACTTTTGTTCGATAGAATGTCTTGAACAAAATTTTTGAAATATTATTTTAAAAATTTCACTGAAGTCTTAGAAACTTGTTAAACCGACTTTGTCTGGTATGCGAAAGGTATGAATAAAATATTTCTTCTCTTTTTTTTTCTCAAAAATGTATGAACAAAACTTTAGATTAATAGTTGTGAATGGACGAACTGGCGGATATTATTTGAAAGTAATAGATCCCTATAAATTTTATAAACGTTTTGGAAAATTTACAAAACAAGTGTATCTTGTGAGTGTTTTCTTTTTTTTTGCTTGAAATATATGATAAATTTTTTTTTTTTTTTTCATTAAATTAATTTAATATTCAAAACTTCCTCTTTAGGTTACAAGTAAAACAAAGGAAAAATTAAAAAAATAAAATTAAAAGTTAGCATAAAAACGTTGTCATAGTTAGTTACCGCAATTCATGTATAAACAGATAATTAATTTTTAATTTATGACCGCAAAATACAGATAAACTTTTATTAAAAAAAAAAAAAAAAAAAAAACAAACAAAAAAAACAACATTAATAGAAATGAAATTAAAAGAAATATATACATGTATAATAATAATAAAATAAATAAAATAACTATTAAACATGACTTTATTGCGAACAAATAAAATTGTTTTTTTTTTTTATAAGAAAAATCTGTATATATTTTTATAGTTAACCCTTAACATTAACGAGCTCTGGCAACCGCAAGCGTAATAGAAAAAAAAAAAACTCAAACTGATGAGATAAGTTTTTAAGGAAAGAAAAGAAGAAAACGAAAAAAAAAGTAAAAAAAAAACAAAACAAACAAAACAAAAGATTTCTTTCATTTAATAACTTTGTTCAAAAAGCGCATATGGTGCTCAATGCAAACGGAATAACAGACAGAGTGACTGACTGATGGATGGCTAGGCCGGCAAGCAGGCAGAGAGGGAGGCTGGGCGGCAAACAGACAGAAAGTGAAATAGAGGAAAAGATAGGCGGACAGACAGACAGACAGACAGACAGACAGACATTCGCATTAATTTTTTAAAGTTATGCTGATACAGTCTTTCTTCCTTTCTTCTCTTCATGCATTTACTGCACTACACGTACTACTGTACTGTAAATGCATTCAATGCAATATTTTATTATATTGTTATTTAATTACATAATTCTTTATAAAATGCATACACACGCACAAATGAATAAATATGCGTTTGTGTATGCGTGTAATAAGTAAGTAATATATTTTTGTTATTGTCGGCATATGACTTTGATTTTGCTTTGCGGTACGATGCAATGCAAGGCAGTGTGTGATAACAATTCATTATTCATTGGAATAAGAAAACAACAAAAACAATAAGAAAATAATAATAATAATAATAATGAAAAAAAAAAAAAAAACACAAAACGAAAACATCAAAAAAATATGAAAATATTTTAAGGCTATAATGAAATTAATTATGCATTGCTTTTAATCTTTGAATAATTTGTCATTTCTATATTATTTGTTGTTGCCGTTGTTATTGTTGTTGCTATTGCCTTAAAAATGTTTGCGCTAATTTCTGCCAAAGTATTATAGTTTTTTATTTTTTTTTTTTCGCTCGCTTTGCGCAATATTCGCACAGCGGTTTACGGTTTGTATGCGGTATGAACACACACACACACACACACACACACAAATGCACAGGCACTTACAATAATTCAATACTATATAGTGACGGTTGCTTTTGCCAGCCAATGTGGCGCTTTTTGTGTTTTTTATTTTCAAAAAAACCTCCGTTTGTTGTTTAGTACAACAGCATACATAGTTTGTCACGGTGCTGAACTGAAGCTATACGTTTCGATGATGTATTAGTCAAGTTTCTTCCTTATACATATAAATATACATACATATATATATATATATATATATTATATATATATTGTATATCATTGTATCTGTTCAAGTTGAAAATAATTTGCTTTGTGTATTATTGTATAATGTATCTACACATGAACGATTGCTTGGTTGCCGTTTTTTTAGTTGGTTTGCTTTGGTTTGTGTTGTATCTAATTATACTGACATGTACATATATGTAGATATGGCCATGAATTATTGTATATATATATATATATATATATATATATACTCTTATGTAGTGAGTGTTATATACGGTAGATTAAGGTAGTGAATGCTACACAGAGATATCGACTGCATCTGATACGTAAATCATAATCGTTTATAGGTAAAATCGTGAAAGTATTTATAATAAATATATATCTATATATATGTATATATAATATTTTATATACCTATCTATAATAATATATTACCTAATTGACTTTTGATTTCCTTTTTTTCCACGTCATGTGCTAATTTATTAAGGGTATATAGACAATTAGATTAGGTATTCAAATAGAACGATTTAATATTTAATATACAATAAGTTTTGCTTATAGAACACACATTTTTATTTTTCCCTCTTTTTCGGCTTACAAGTATAATATTTGTGTTTACTTTGCTTTTAGAAAAGGTAGTACAAGACAACAAACATTGGCTCAATTTTTTTCTTTTTCTAAACTCTAAAGTAAATGCAATTGTGTTACAGGGCCAGATTAAGTTTGTAACACCCACAACGACTTAAGGTAGACCTGTCAGAATCATTTTCTGAATCTATTTACACTTGTCTGTACCTTCATCTATCTTAGATTCTTTTATTTCCCACCGGGTGGTGGGAAATTTTTAGATATTTCAGCACAATTTGGTAGACAGAGGTCTTTTACCCTAAGCAGATCGCTCTTAAGAATTCAGATTAGAGCGAAAATCATTATCCTTTTTTTCTTTTTTTGATATGAGCAATTACTCGAAACAGGTCCTAACACAGAAGCAAGAAAAAAGAAAGAAAAAAAGAATTAGGCAAGTATTGGATGTGTCCCCAATCGATACATTTTATGCTATGGCAAAAGTAAACTCTGCCACATTGAGATTTGAACCCGTGAACACATTCAAGCTCAACGTAAAAATATCTGAATATTCCATTGATCTTGTAGATACACAGCGATGTCTTGGGGCTACACTTGATCGGGAACTCAATTAAAGTGCTAATGCCTTCGTAAAAGTTTGTCTTACGCTCCGAAAACGGCAAAAGGTAAATCGATAGCTGCATCTCAAGGTTAACTATAACATTGTGCATTCTCTCCTCATGACGCATATGAACTATAGTATTAAAGTCTTTTCTGGGTGCCACAGACATAACTTCAAAGTATTCTTGACCGCATGACACGTTTTGTTTATAGCTTAGAGACCATATCTTCTCCTTAGCGTATGTTGTCTTAAAATTTTTCTTTCCAGGTTATCTAAAATTCAGGTTGCAATCAAACTCGATCCCAAAGCCCTTTAATTGAACGACTGCAGTTCTCTAGATCGAATAAAAACTCTGTCATATTAATATCAGATTTGTCTAATTAATCAGCCGAACGATCTTTTACTGTTCGTGTTGCTAGATATTGGAATGCTTGGAATTGCTGAGTTTGAAATCTTCCGATACGTTAAGAAGAAAATTGGCCGCACTGCTAAACTCATAGTGCATATTTGGTTGCTATTAAGAATTGATGATTACGGAGTTTAGCAAGCAAGATGATAACACTGACAGCCATCTGGCTGACGCGTATGCTCACTTCCGTTATAGTTTCTTTTTTCACATGAAATGTATCTACGTAACTATGTAATAGGCCCCTGGCTTTGTGGCCACTTAATAAATGAGTGAATGAAGTGAACAATGACGCGGGGTTCTTCTCTACCCGACTGCTTACGTTTTTATTTTTTTAGTTTGGTTCGAGTTAACATTATTTGTTCATTTACTTAGTATTTAGTTCACTTTACTTGCTTAAAATATATTTAAAGACCCGAATAGCTTTAGTCCGATCAACGAATTCCGTTGCATCGCTTATTTTTATTTTTAATAACACTTTTCAAGTGTATTTTCGCTTATGCTCTGCTATTTACTAACAATGATTTTTTTCAAAAATGTTAAAAGTTTTTAAAGACATTTTCAGAATTCAGAGTCAAACGCATTGCCATATAAAGTGAATAAAATTTCTCATAATTATATTATTACATATAATCCTCGAGACAAAACGATGGAGGTGTTCTCGCATGAAGGACTCTACAACGGGTTGATTTATCCGTATCCGCTTTTCATCTGTTAGTGCTGACGGCAGAGAAACTAGAAAAGTCATCTGAAGCTACTTGAAGCTACATCAATGAGATGTCACAATTCCCAAGGAAGTCTCAAGCATTGCTTTTGTTTTGCTCTTATAAAAAACTTCATATTGGTTAGGTCCGCCTATAATTTTTCTCATTGTGGCACAAAATTTATGAGAAGAAAATGCATTGCTTTTTCCTTTGATTAGCATGAGAGTGCGGCATTTTGAAAATGGCTTTTATAAGCCTCATTAAGGGTTTTTTTAAAACTCTTTTTTCCTTTTTTTTAGTTAATTTTTTAAATCTTTTCTTATAAAAATTTATTTAACATAAGAGCTAATTAAAGTCAAAGTTGAGGTTTTTGGTTTTTTAACTTTCTACAATAAAACAAAAAAGAAAAAAATTATGCTTCATTAAACGATTACATAATCATTGCAAGCCAGAATTAAAAACCTTAAGTATTAGGTTATTAGTAAAGTGAAGCCACAAGTTTAAATATTTGCCTGCTGTCAAGAGGTCTTTAAGATTAGATAAATAATTACTTAATAAATCCTTAAGCTTCTATGCGACTAATATTTTGTCAATAAAACATAATTGGTTTTTTTCTTGTGAATATTTCACTCCATAGATACGCTTAAAACAATTAAATATAGCCAAAGATAATATATCGAAAAACTGTCATTTCCTTGTACAGGTTATCTTAATGTAACACTTTCAAAATTTTAGCAAATGTTAAAATTTTTTTTCTTTGTTTATAGAATGAACTTTAAAGTATCACCTGCCAACTGGCTTAGCAATAACAAATGTGTCTGCGTATCTTGAAATATGAACTAACGTTATCTACTGCCAAAAAGTCAGAGAAAAAAAATCCTCACGACTTTTTCAACCACCCAATATTTTATATGAACTGATTAATAGCTGGCTTGTGTCTGCATAACAAAAAGCGAAAGCAATTCGCCTTTTTTTTTTTTGCTTAATTTTTTGTTGTATTTAACATTATAGTCTCTGTAGATACGAGCGATTGGTTTGAAAACTAATGACAAGCAAAACGGGCATGCAGGCAGAAAGACAGACAGGCGGACAGATAGACACAAAAAAACTTTCAATTTTCCGCATCAACAAATTACTTTCAGTACTTACGGTCAATAGCTTAAGTACTGTCCAAGTCCCCCAGGTTATGTGTGGCTTTGTAATGTACAAAAAACACCCACAAGGTATTTCAGGTACCTCGTAACCGGTCCAGTTAATCATTTTCCTAAAGAGTACGTTTTTTTTTTAAATGATAAACAGCAATTTATTGCAAACTCAGACAAATTGTTCATTAGCCGTATATTGCGTTTAAGGAAAATCAAATTAAGATAATAATAAAAGATGTTAACATTAATTAAAAAACAAAATAAATGAATGTAAAAAAAAAAATGAATAAAACTGCTTGAAAAAAGATGTTATTTATGTTATATTAGGCTTAGGAAAAGATAAATGAGTCTGCGTATTACGTGTCAGTGCAAGTTAGAATAAATATGCTTTCCTTCGATATGCCCTATCGTCTATGATATCGTGCGTAAGGCATATAATATAAGACGTGGTAGCACTTTATAGATAAATACAGAAATTAAAAACACTATCTACTTACTCTACCTTGTTTGCATGCGTTTGATAAATTCATTTTATATGATATCATGCATATTGTATATCCTATATGAAATGGCAGCACTTGGCACACGACTAAAAACACCATCTCCTTACTCTTCCGCATTTGCATTCTTTCGATATATTCATCATAAATGGTATCGTACATATTGCGCATCTTACTTGATTCGATAGCACTTTATAGACAACAAAAACACTACTTACTCACCTACTACTTACTCTATCAGTTTCTTTTTTTTTTTGGAATGATCACTTGATTCAATTGAATTTTATTTTCGGCCATGACGTGTAAATTTTTTATTAAAAAAATAAATAAAAACATTTTTGATCTTTGGAAGTAAAGAAGTTACAGTTTACTTTGCGCTGATCGTTAAACTTAATTCGTCTTAATCTTAAATAAAGCCGAAATTTGAGACCATATTTTGTTCTTTGAAAGGAAGTTTTGTGATCTTTTTCTCAGGGAAGGGTAGGTTATTATAGTTAACTTCTACTTGTGGTCAAATCCTTGCCACGATTTTGTTTGAAAGTGAAAAAATTAACAAGAAAAAGCTTTGAGTGGGAAAGTTCTACATGGACTTTGCTAAATCGAGTCTATGTTTCACACTATCTACGTATGCTATCCGATGTCTCTGGTACACGTTACAAACCCTTGGAAAATCGAATATACCTACTGTGGTGTGTGATACGAAAAGTTTGCATTTCTTTGCGTCCACAAACATATATATGTTGGTTTTAAAAAAATATTTTATAAATACGGTCTATTGTAGATATAATATATACGTGAAACATATGTGCAGTTTTTTTTTTTTTTTTTTTTTTTAAATGTTCATTTATTTATTTATCTAAATTTTGTGCGGTTTTTAATTATGAATAATGCCTTCAGTGCTTGTATTCTAACTGGCACGCCTCAACCTTAACTATATCTAGTAAAGATAAACAACAAATGCCTCTAATGGTTTCGGTCTTTACACTCGTTGCCTATATGTACTTGTTCAACTGTATATATATATATATGCAATTAAATGAAAATTACTAAAACGTGTAGAGATATTTCCGTTTAAAGTAAAAGTTTTACATGACAAAGTATGTGAAGGAAAAAAAAAAAAAACGAATAAATAAAATTAAAAAGACAAATCAAAAAAAAAAAAAAAACTATATTAGAGAATAAGAAGACCTTGTAAAAAGAAGAATAATGTAAAAGTAAAAGGGAATCTACAACACTTGTGCAGTCGAAATAAATTAATTTTCCATTTGTATCAATTTGAGGATAAAACTTAAGTAATTTATTCGTTTCTTCTGAGAATCTTAAATCTTGCAAATCGATTACTTAATCTTTAAGCTTGAAGAATGTTAAGTTGTATTCGGAAGTTTATTACTATTGTTCTATTGTATTAGGTTAGATTACTTTAGTCCTCTTGTCTAATGTCCGACGATGTCATTTGCGACACTTGGTCTTTTATACTTTGCGACGCCGTCCTACATTGGTTACATCATTGTAAAATTTTATTGCCACTTAGTTTCTATTTGTTAATTTGAATTTCTATTTAATATGAAAGTGTAAGTAACGTATAGTAATCCTTTCAAAATTTGTGGAATTGTTATGGTAAACATTATTGCATTATCGCTCCATGTTCCCTGATGTCGTTCGACATTTTCAAAAATTTATAAACAGATCTGCGTAAACGTGATGATGGACAAGACAGAGTTATAGGAGCATCTTAAGGTGTATTTTGTACTGAAGTATCTAGGACTTAATCGTCGTGTTAAGCCTGGAAATTGATACTGATCAAGGATAGGCTTTCGTTACATGGTCTCTTAAGCTTGTTCCCTGGTGATGCAAACTTTTTAACAAAAACTAAGCCTCAGCGGTAGATATAAAATAACCTGTAGCCCTAATCAGTGCAGATGTTTTTATAATGTATTACGCCACGGTATGGCTCTCAATTACTTACGAAAATCATGGCAATAATTAAAATATTGTTGTTTTTGTTTATAGTATAGGATTACTATTAGCACAGCTTCGTTCGACTAATTAAATTTTTTAGTTTTATTCAATTTATTACATTCTACCGCACTTGTGGTATATTAACTTTGTGCGGATGTATGTTACAATCAGAAGGGCAGGAGTTAAGATACAACCATCTTCTACTACATAGATCGATCCAAAAAGCGATTCAAACTGAGTGTGTCTGTCCGTCTGTCCGTCTTGTTTTCTTTTTTTCAATCTATGTAAGTTTTGCGACATTTTGATACACTAAAGTGCTTTGGCCCAAGGATATTTTTTCTCGAACATTGTTCACATTGGATCAATTTTTCAACTATTTCTCATGTAACACTTTATTTTGAAAGGTCGTCTCTATGAATAACTCTAAGGTGCAGAGTACTTTATGGTTTTCTGTGCCTCGTTATAATCTTTTTATTTATTTTTTTTTTTGTTGAAAATCAGTTTTTAAATTAACTGGATTACAAAATTAATTTAAAAAGGAAAATTTATTAAAATATTTTAAGCTAACGAATCGAGGAAATAATTATAAAATTATATTGCTATATGGCACAATCCAGAAATGCCCTACCATTCGTATCGAATAATCTTTAACGCTATGCTTTATTGTTTGACATCTGTAGGCGGAAGAAAGCGTCATAAAAGTCACAAAAGTCTTAAAAAAACGATGCGATGAAAGCGAATTTACGCTGCAATCGGAAGTGGGCAATGAAAATTTGAAATATGAAACGAAGCATTTTAGGAAAGCGATAATTTTGCAAGGAATCGATTGCTGAAGAAAAATTGATATATTGCTTTGCAGAACCGATTCTTGTACGAATCAGTCTTATACATATTCTTGAAAGATTTTTCTGATCTTATCAGATTTGGATCTGTTGGCATCTGCGTGAAATGAAGATATGCGTCATTATTTAAAGTGATTTCCCTTATACTGAGTATTGCGCGAAAAGCGTAAAACAAAACCGACATCGAGTTTTACTTTCAAATTCTGTAGCAATTATTCACTAATTATTGTTAATTAATTTTTAAATGCATTTTAAACGATTAATATGAATTTCTCATTAAAAGCATTAAAATTTCATTTAATTATTGTAATAAAAGAAATTATTTATGATTTTTGTAAATACATATACACACATATATTTATTGCCTGTCATTCACATATACATCGGTAATAATTTAATCGCATTTGTTCGACCACCTTAACGATTTAATTAAATATTTTAAAAACTATATTCCTACATGAAAACACACGCACACAATTAACTACATATTATGTGCAATTATTAATATATATGAAACGATTTGAAATAAATCAAAATATAACTAAATTGCTTTGAAAAAGCATAAAAGAAATTCATTTCCTTTAAAATATCAACATTTTCTATTAGATGGACGAGGCGTATGAGTAATGCTTTTAAATCTTCTTAAATATATATAAATAACTTTCTATCTTTTAATATACGTATTTAGATGTGCATATGTGTTTATATATATGTAAATATGTATATCTAGATTTATATGTGTCTACATATATTTATATATATATTTATATATTTATGTACATATACATATATGTATTCATATTCTTTTGGCAATAATATGCATTAATAAGTATTTAATTTACGTTTCTTTTCCTTTTTTTCGTGTTAGCCTTCACCTTAATTTTAAATTGCAAGCGAGAAATAAATGAAAAATATATTATAAAAGTGGAAATGCAAGAAAAAAAGAAAGGAAAAAGAAGAAGTAAGAAAATTTTATTCTATCATTACCGAATCTTGTGCGCCCATCATCAAAAAAGACAAAACAAATAAAGAAAATAAATTTGCCTACTTTATAGTATGGAGGAGGCATGGCTTATTTTTTCTCTTTACGTCGTGTGTGGGCGTCAAATTCGTTTGGTGACATCTTCATTTCCACTAAAGGGAGAATGATGCGCAGGCGGACAGATAGACGAACAAATTTGAAATTGGCCAACAATTTGTATACTTTATGGGGTTTTATGGCGGGAAGCTTTTTTCTGGGCCAAGCAAAGGTATTGAAAAAAATATTAAATTTTCATATACCATAATATTGGGTAGGCATGGTCAATTTTTTCGTTTGTTATACAAGTGCGACAACATCGGCCATAAAATACGCGTTAAAATTTTTGCAAAATTTATCTGCAATAATTTTTAAGTAATGACCAAAAAACTGATTTTTTATTCTTTTTAAAAAGCAGAGGTGTTTTCAGTTTACGTTGTGCTATGGGAGTGCCCTTCGATCAATCTTTTATACCCATCGCTATTAATCTTAACAAGGTTAGATAAAAAGGAAATAATTAAATTTTGTGACTTTACACGTTTGCATGGGTGTGGCTCATTTTTTCAATGTTTATAGGATAAAAGTGGAAATTTATATCGGGTATCTGTTCCAGCTTGTGAGCAACGAGCAAAAGGCACGGAAGGCAGAGAAGTCGTAAGTTTTGCTTGTATAGACTTGAAGGCGTAGGCGTGTTCTTTGACCTACTTGGGCCATCTTGAATCTCTTTTTGCAAATTGGTAGGCGATATCTCTTTGTTTGCGGACCAACATCAAGACAGACTTTTGTAGAATGAAAATGGAAATTTATATCCTATGACTGAAATAGTTTACGGTTAAACAAGCACCCTTGATCTATATCTACATTTCCTATTCATGGCGACGTATCAGGTTGTAAAGAAAAAGTTAATCCACCAGGCGGGAACGGGCACTATAAGTAATTTAAAATTAACACATATATCTTTTCTCCTTTTTTTTTCCATATGATCAATCACTCAGCGGAAGTCCATTATTCGCGTATCGCGAGGATGGTCAAAAAGAAGTGAGGAGAGAATAAAGAAAAAAAAGAATAGGGAGGAACCGGCTGCAACTTAGTGTATATTTATCGAGTGAGCGCTCATTACATTTACGACCACAGTAAAGTCTACCGAACTGAGATTTGAACCAACGCACACTGACTTCGCGATCGCGATTCTTACTTACACGCCTACTCGTATGGTAAATGTCGCATTTCATTGCCCAAGACCCTTTATTCGATACTGCTAAGAAAAAAGTAATTGTCTCACATGAGGATTGTGCAGAGTAATTTTCAACATTCTATTGTGTTTAGCTTATGAGTTATAAGCAGAAAACGTCAAAAGAGTGAAAAACCTAGATATTTAATCACTTATAACTTTATGTGGGCCTGGTCGATTTCATTCGTTTTTCTATATGAACAGTAGAGTCCTTCATAAAGTAAATATAGAAAATTTCAATTTCAATCATCTTTGATAATTTACAAGTAATGAATAAAAGATCATAAATTTTTGCTTAGGAAAACGTAGTTGTGTTCAGTTAAGGCTTTGCCGTGGGAGTGTGCTTTGGCCAATTTACACCATTTTCAATACCAGCTTGTGCGTAAGGCATTCAATGTTTCTGCCAAATTTGAAGACGTCAGCTCTATTTTTGCCGCTAGGGTAGCGTTTTCAACAGACGGACAGATGGATATGCTTAAGTCTGTGTAGTATTTGATGTTAAAATATATATATATATATATATATATAAAATAAGAGGTTTGCTCGGAATCAAACGTTTTGATAAAATGAATTTACTCCTTATCCTTTGGCGATGGATATGAAAATAAAAACAAAATTTATATACGAAAAATATTAGACACTTTATATTAAGATAAAATTTTCTGTGTAATTTTCTGCCAAACACAGTGTATGCATTATTAAGTATCTGTAATTTTTGAGATTTCCTTCTCGCATAAAAATGTATGCACTATTTAACAGAATAAATGTGTTCAGCAAATTAAAAAAAAAAAAAAAAGAAAAAAAAAACACACGAAAAAGATTTTTCTGGCTGCTTTTTTTAAATTCTCTAATGCTTGTTCTCTTTTGCATTCAATTAAGAACATTAAGGCTTTTTGATCTTTGATCGTAACCTATGGATAAAATACACATCTAAGTATTCTGGCATTCATTGATAATTTTACATAAGTAAGAAAAGGATAGCATATAATATAATAACAAAAAGAGATTACTTACCCTCTTTTTTCGTGGTACATCTTCTTTAAAATCAACGACGATGCCTTCATCAGATGTAGATACTGAGGTGGTGCGTATACGAGCACTGGCAGAAGCATCATTTATCATATGTGCACTTATGTTATGACCATCATCGCTTAGCGGTGGCGATGAAGAACCCGAACTCCATGATGCTGAAGAACTACCAGGACTTGAACCAAGCCATTTATCTAAATGAAGGAAATGAGAAAAGCAAAATATATGATAAAAAAAAAAAAAATCATATCATTAAAGAAACTATTAAAAGATAGAAGAAACTATAAAGAAGGGAGCGAGAGAGAAGGATAAATTTTAATTTGACGTCAGCCATTGCCAGTTATCAACAACGAACGATGATCTTTGTAAATCGGAGAGAGCTCATTAGGCAAAAACTTTCCTACTAAGCACTAACTGGTTATTCCAAACCCAAATGGGATTAGCGTACTTTGTCGAAAGTCATAAAAGCATCAGCATAAAATATTACCGGCTGGATGGCCAACAACAAAAACCGGGCTGTCCTTTCTGTTGACTTGAGAAACATTATACTAATCTGATAAGTAAAGGGCAAGTTGCTATCAGTGCAGTAAGCCCGCAGATGTGACTGAGTGCAAGACTAACATAGAGCCCTGGCATTAATTGTTCTCCGCAAAAATTTACAGACGCAACGGACCGGAAGAATAAGATTAATAAAAGAAGAAGCAAGCGGAGTGTACCCCAAATTGTGAACAGAAAACCAAATGGATTATTAATAAACTGATAAACATAAAACGTCCTGCGAAAGGTGAAGAACAAACGGACAACTAAACTAACGTTAACTCCAAAGCAAGCATATGACAGAGAATAAGAACAATTACAGTCCAGCTAGGAGCTTTTAAGCAAAAAGAATACTGAACGCATGGTATACTATTGTGCTGTATTATGGCAACCCTGTTATCGCTTACATGAGCGAATAGCCTATATTTCTTGCCTTCTTATCCGCAATTCTCGTAAAGAGCAAATGATGAGTGCATCATGGAAATATAGCAAAAGTTTTAAGTTTTTCTAATCTTTGCTAGGAAATGGATGAGATAGCACAGACCACGTAATCAACCCTTTTTCTATATTTATTTATCTAGATCACAATAAGAAAACGTGTTCATAGCTCAAATGGAAAAATCAGAAGAGAAGATAACTAAAATTATGAACTCTTCGTTTCCAAGAGTGTTAGCACAGTTTTTTGTGACCGGTCACTCGTAGACAAGCCAGTGATCAAGCGTAGTACGTTTCTCCGTGAGATTCTATAAATACTTTTGCTTGCCATTATCCTCGGCTATCAAGTCAATAGCTAGCTGTGGCCTTGGAACTACAAAGAGAAGTTTTGGATATGTTATCGGACTCTTCTGATTGCCGAACATTTAAACCTTTGATCGAGTGGCCACTAGCTACAGTCCATTGTACTTTCTCAGCTCTCAGCTTCGAATGTGAAGGCATTCCACCACGAAACCCTGTATTTTATTATGTACCTGTTCACCTTTAGAGGATCTTGTCTGCAGGAATGAAATCTTGACCTCCCACTTCCAGCCGCTCAGACATTGGTAGTTTGTCTGCATAAGTAGTCGACTAGATAAGGTTAGCGAGCACTAATGTTCGCAAATTTATATCTCAGTGCGAGGAAGCACACTTGATCGTAGCCACAGTGCGTGTGTAATTGTAGATTGGCTGGGCAGCGTCCTTACCCCACTTCTGCGTCTTTTCTTATTTCTTTCTGACATCTATCATCGTATAGAGGACTTCCACAGAGTGATTGGTCGCATTAAAGAAAAAAAAAAAAGCCAGAGAGCCGGAGAAATGGCAGAAAGTAAACCAACATATATCTAAGAAGCAGCGACTAAAGTAAAGAGTCCCTGACTTTGTGATAAAATATCAAGTCATGCTGGCAGCCGGATGTCAGAATAATAATAAGAATATGTAGAGAAGAGAACTGCTAGAACAGCTCCATGTTTGATTAAACGCATTAAAGGCGTCAAAAATTACCTTTCAGGCTTGGCTTTGGGTTAAGTATATTGCCAACTTGAAAGGAAAGCAATAATAATGTAGTGACCAGAGTTTAGGCAGAGCAGTCTGCTAAGTTGATTCTAATGGAGCCATGTTCGAGGAAGTTTCAAAATCGTTCCAACTATAAACGCATAGTATAGGCAGGAAAATCTCTAAATTTGCTGTGGGCTCCTTCTGTACTTGAATTGAGGCAAAAAAAATCATTAATCGAAGAAGGGAAGCGCATAGCACGGAACCAGAAAATCAGTAAGCTACAGAAATAGCGAGGTGTGAGAAGTTAGACATGAGAGAGAGAGAGAGAGAGAGAGAGAGAGAGAGAGAGAGAGAGAGAAAGGTAGAGAGAGGTAGTCAATCATGCAGGAAATAGAACGCAAGTTGAGCTTGGTTATGATGACTAAATGATTGAATCAAATGATTGAATATAAAGATTATATGAACTCAGGAAGCAGAGCGTAGCATACTGTGCTAATGACAACGATATAAACTAAACGGTTGGATGGATGTTTAACAAAAGCATCACTAAGCTGTGTAAAATTATTTGAATTAATAATAAACGATTTTTTTTTTTTTGTTATTTCTCATAATACTTTCTATAAGCAGCTGCTTTAATAAATATATACATACATAATATGAATAGCGTTATTTAAATTATCTGGCAAGAATTCAAATACAAAAAAAAAAAAATTGAAAAATCTTTAGTTATGGTTTTAGTTACATTAGCTTACCTCCATTTTTCGGTGACTTTGGAGAATGCGAAAGTGTTACCAAAATCATGGCCGCATTGCATTCATTCATTTCTTCTTCATCGCATTGATCGCCACTGCACTCGTGCGTATATGATGGGGGACGTTTACGTGAGCTGAAAAAATAAAAACAAATGCATTTATATACAATTTATTAAAGATATAGAAAAAAAAAAAGCAAAAGCGCTATAGTGGAACATGGCCTACTATTACGTATCCTGCACTATTTGGCTTAATACAATTATTCAATTCAAAGTGGGTCATGGACAACCATTGAATACCCTTCACTATTCTGCAAGTATTTATGTAAAGACTTTTCAATATGACCCATGTCATATGCGTGTCCGATCCGAGCCATTCCGAACAGGGTTCGTCCCTGAGTCATAATAGTTATAAAGCAAATCACATTGCATCAGAATATCTTAAAATTTATAAATAGATCGATATTTGTAGGTAGATACATAGACGGACCGACAGACAGACAAGCTTAAATCAATTCTGAAATTTATTCTATAATAGGTGGGTGTTCCATGTAACCGCTAACTAACTTAATACACCCTTACAACATAGGTTATGTAGAGTATTACAATAATATTCTTTCGAAAATTTAATTCCATTTATTTAAAAATACATTTTTTTTATCCAAAAATAAATATCAAAAAAAAAAGAAAGAAGAAGAAAAATCATTGACCCAAAAATGTAATGACAATATTTGATTTTCTCACACTGAAATCCATTTAGTATTGCATTTACATAATTTAACTAAGAGTGACGCAGCTCTATTTATTATATGTAAGAGTGGGCGGGTATTTATTTGGAAATGTTTTTGTTTGTTTTTTTTTTTTTTACTTTTGTATGCGATCAATTAGTTAAATACAATATCTTATTAATGCGTCTATGTAGACTTCATTTTATTTTCTTTTTTTTTTTCATTTATTTATTTAAAACAATGAAGCTTTGTGTCACGCAAATTGAAACTTCAAATAAAAAATCGCCGACAATCATGTATAACGAAAAATTCCAGAATATTGCATATAACGGATTTACAAGGAATTATGGAAAATTAGTTGGAAGCCTAGAAAGATTAGTTAATATCAAGTTTTCTATGAAAAATTTTTCCATGAATTTATGAAATAATAATAAGCACACGAATAAATAAATTTAATAAAATTAAAAGCAATTTACAGAAGAGTCGCGTATCGTAACAATTTCCTGTAAATAATGAGGGCATCAGCAGGTAAGTCAGTTCCGTTCTCTTGGAAGGCTTTGCTGATCAAAATTTACTCACATTTTCGATATTTTGAGTGCTACATTTTGTATTGCGTGTGAGTGTGTCTGAGTGTCTGTGTGTGTATGTTTTATTGTCATATCTCAAGCAAAATCGTAACAGTTACTATTTCCCTTCTGTCAAAGGCGATAGGGACAATTCTTATATGCAATTTTTAGTTGGTTCAGATGGAACTTCACCTTGTCGTTAGTTGCTAGCGATTATGGATTATTGAAGAAAGTATTTTGAAAGCATCGTTTTTTTGTGGTAGATGCCAACCATTATATAAATCCTAAATTCCTTCAGTCTATGCATTTCCAAGATATTGTTACGAAAATCCCAAATCCAGTTTAACTAATTGATTTTTCCAGAAAATATATTTCCGCGAGAGGGAAAAATCAAGTGTAAATTCGTGACACCTCATGCAGCTGCCGGCCGACTAAAAAGTTTACTGGAAAGGCGGAGGCACAATCAGTCGAAAAAGGACATTTGAATTTGCAGTTAGTTATGCTGTCAAACTAAGTAAACTGTAAATAGTTCTACCCTCAGGGAAATTGATTGTAAATAAAACCATAATCTTGCGATACGGCGAAGATCAAAGTCACGAATTCGTTTTTGTTCTGCCCTTCGTTTATAAGTGTCTTTGTATTTTTGCTTTGCGGTAGGGTAGCCGAAATATTAATACAAGTAAGATCATTGACCATTACATACCCTACACTACTTCGGGCAGTACAATTATTGGCTCGTACTTCAAACAGCACACATTATTTTCCATAATTTTCATGAAAGCGCACGTATTGGAAGTTTTCATTTTCCCTGAATATAAGAGTTTGTGTTTCGTGATACCCCCCTATATAAGTGAAGGTAAGAAAAAAAATGGTCCTACGTGATCCAAATTTCCTAACTTGAAATTTTTTTTTTTTGCTGAAACCATCCTATAAATTATGAAGATATCAGGAGATATCTTAAATGAAATGGGGGAAGAAACGGACTTATTTAGGTCTACTTAATTATTTAATTTAATTATTGGCAGGAGAAAATTTTCATCACAAAAAAAAATAGCAATAACGCTCTTTTGGCATAGAGAATTCCTATATACGGTGCTATGCAAAAAATAGATCTATGTGGTCCAAATAGATAAGGTATATTTCTTTGTCAGATTACTATTAAGAGGTAATTTTCAACATGAGTAGTTTAGTCTCCGTAGAATGATTATATGAGATGGGTTCAAAACATAGGCCCCAGCTGGTCCAAAATTTTCAAATAAATTTAGAATGCCGATATACTACTGCTTAGTCGCTTTTGCCGAGAAATTTTGAAAATTGCAAATTTTCTTCCATATAACGACCTTTAGGGATAGGTCGTCATATATAGGGTGTTCGAAAAAGTGGACCGATGCGTTCCCGCTTGTGCCAAAGTATCGCTATGGCTTGCGAAAGTCTAGAACAAATCAAGTTTTATTAAAGAACTTTTGAATATGCAAATTGAAGCGAGATCGCTTCCAAAACGGAAAATTTTTATATTTTTAATCATAGATTTGAATAAGCAACATGCGTGTATGTAAATTATTTAAGACAAATTCTAAGCGGCCTGTGCAGAGTGATACGTCACGCTGAGAGCTCAGTCAATGACTATTCTATTTGAAAAGTTGTGTTTCAATCGTTTTGGCTCAGAGAAAATTGTTGCAATATAGCCCCTGCCTGCTTAAGCTAAAAAAGATGAGTTTTTTAAAATCGCGATTTCATTCAGCAAAGAGACATTTTTAAGTTGTTTAATAAAGAGGAGAGAAAAAAACGGACGTTTTTTTTATCGAAAACGGTAAAAAGAATTTAGGTTTGGAATTTCACATTTGTTTTCAGCGATATCCTCAATTACCGTTTTCTATTTTTTTGTTTTTTTTTTTATTTGTTTCTGAAAGAACGGAAAATAATTATTTTCAAAGGTTTTTTTTTTTTTTTTCTTTTTCATTAATCGAATCTGTTTAAAGTTTTTTTTATAAATTGCCATAGTGGGTTACGTTTGTTTTGCTGTTGTTATTCTGTTCACTGACCTTGCTTAACAATTTTGAATAATTTTTTTTTTTTTGCTCAACAAGCAAACACACACAAACACACTCATACACATGGACATGCAAATATACCTTATGTATGTATGCATATTCTTAATGAAATTGCTTTCGTTTGTATCATATTTTTAGTGTTGTATGAATATATACGTAATTTATGTGGTGAATTGTTGCTGTTGCTATTGTTGTTGTTGTTGAGAGTATGCGATATGTAGCAACAGATTGTTTGCGTATACATGTCGAAAGGGAACTGCAAGAGAATGTGCGTATTTGTTAGTATGATTGTGAGTATTGCATCACGTTTTTAATCTAATAATATGCGAGTGGGTATGTAGGGAATAAATTCGTAAGCATATCTGTGGTGGGCGTGTATGTTCACAATTTTTATAGCCACCATTGAAATTTTAGGCGTATACTCATTTCGCTCAGCAAAGAGAGCTTTCAGGGGCTCTATCAGCTAAATACATTCTATAACAGCATCATATTCTGGATCGATCTAGCCACGTTTGTTCATTTATTTCTCTCTCCTTTCTGTCCGTTCGATCATCTACACGTTCGTTCACATGATCACTAGATCCGTCCATTTGAACATCAGCCAATTGCTACGAGCGTCCATTTGTATATTCGCCCAACTGTCCAGTCGTCCGTCGGCCGGTCTCTGTAAATATTTGTTGTCTGAAATTAATACCAGGGCTTAACATTTATCCGAAACTTTCCAAATTCTTGCAAAAAGATTGATAATGAAATTCAACCAGGTCGGACAGAGGGCCGCCTTACAGTAGAACATAAGCTTAGAGCCCCATTATTTTCAAAACCAAAACTAGTTACTAGTTTTTTGTTCATTTCTCCAAAGCTACTACAACTACGACAATCAAATTTTTTACGGGTATCTCTACAGCACCGTGACCATCCCATATTATGCTTGTTTTTTTTTTTTTGTTTGCTTTTTTCAAATAAAAATGTTGGATATATAAAAGTCGGCCACAGTCAAATATAATTTTTCGAACTTTTCTTAAAATTTTATTTGATTTCGTGCTTGTTGCTGGTGGCTAAAAACTTTTCTTTTTTTTTTTTTTTTTTGTTCCTTTTCTCTCTTTTTATATTACTTGAGCGCATATTTCATTACCAATATGTTCTGAAATACCAAAAAAATGTATTAACAAACGAAAAAAAAAAAATTTGCTTTCTTTACTCTAGGAGTAAATAAATGTTCAGTGAGTAGTAATTCATTATCTTCATTGCAGAATGATTTCATTTCCTCAGTACCCTATTGGAACTTTGGTATTAAAATGCGAAAAAAAAAGAATTGAAAAAAAGAAAATACTTTTTCAGTAAGTGATACTGTTGATAAATTTTAACAAAAAACAATTAAGAGCACTATATCGAACCATTCAGCACTCTACGGTTGTGCGTATAATGACTTTTCATAGTAATAAAAATAATGTAAACGAAGCGGTCGGAATAATGATGCAATACTGTTCCCTCCTTGGGCCTTGGGCCTGCGGTGGCAAATTTGATCAAATTACCTGCAAATTCGACGGCCTACTGTTATATCCAAGGAAATAAGATGGACAGACGGATAGACAAGCTTAAATCGATTTAGAAAGTGATTTCAAATCGCTCGTTATATTATAAGGTGACTCTATCTCAAATTCTTCTGCTTGCTGCATACATCCGCACAAACCTAATATACTCTTGTGGCGTATAAAGAAAAAATATTATATCGATTATGTAACTATATATAGGAGCATGCAAAGTTCGTCAGTTCTTTTGGCAAATCCCTAAACATTACTTAGTTCATAGTCAACCATAGTCTTTTTCGGTTAAGACACTTCTTGTACGTATGAAAAATATATACATCGTCTTGTTTTTATTTATTCATTCTTTTGTGGCCGCGATACACATTCAGAAACAATAGCAAAATTCAAAGTAATCATCTCGCGTAAACAGTTGTCAGTTCAAAGTACGATATATAACACATGGGACTAAGTAACCATATGAAGAGCTACTACAGAGTATAGTTCATCTGCGGTTCGAAGCTGCGAACGTTGACTTGGCGGACGCATATCTTATCCCCACAGCTTATTCATTAGCCCATAGGAGTATTCTTAAGTAAACGAAAGATTCGATCTTTTTCGGCGATCATTAGTGTATTCCCGGAAAAGCTGCCTTTACGTACTGTAAGAGAGATGTTGCCTAAATTAAGCATTTCTTAGGGAAAGGATCGCTGTGTTTAGTGCTAGCAGATTGGAAACCTCGTCATTATCTAAAAATTTGCTATAGATAAAGTATCTTCAAGACTATGAAGACTGCATGATAGATAAGTGCCTGTGCAGGAATGAAAATTTTTTCCTCTCCAGAACTTCTTTCCTACGTTGAAAATCACATGCAAAAACATCGACGGTGGTTTGAACATTGAAAGCTAAAGTTCTTACCTAGAGAGGGAGTTTTTTGACAAGACTTTTGGGACAGAAGGAGAACTAATAATATGATTTATTAAGCATACATTGAAGTGTTAGTATAAAAAATTATTTTGGAAAAACATTAAAAAATGTCAACGCCAAAGCCGTTCTTGCGAGACCTTTTCCTTTAAAACTCGTCTGCCCTTTGCGCTTATCTTAGTGCAAATTTGAATTAAAAAACAAGTAAGAAAGTTAAATGCGGTCATTGGCATGCTCTATAATGTGGAGTGGGCATGGTTGATTTTTCTAATTTTCCAAATGAAAGTCTTATCGCATAGACGCGTGGGTGTTGTAGGTGTGTCCTTTGGAAAGTTTAGCTCACTTTCAAGTTCTTTTGCAAATTTGTAGGCGCGGTCTTCATTTTTGCGAATGAGAGAATATTTACTATAAATACTACACAGTTGAGCAACCGGTCAGATGGATAAATTACTATGTTTAGGTGCATTCCAAATTTGAAATTTCTCAAGATCTTATATACCTTATGGGGTCTTTCAAGCTTGTTCCTGCGCGTTTGAAAGTTATTGAAAAAAATAAATTAAATTTTGATACATTGTCATATTGGGCAGGCGGGGCCAATTTTTTTTTGATTATTATGAGCAAAAAATCGATTTTTTATTCCTTTTGAAAAGTAGAGGAGAATGTTTACGACAGACTTCGCACAGATGGACAGACGGACAGACGGACATGCTTAAATCCATTTAGAATTTGATGCTGATTAAGAGTATATACACCTTCTGGGGCCTCTGACGCTCCCCGTTGATGAGTATTAAAAACCAAAAAGGCTCACTTAACTTACGTGCTAGGGCTGTGTATGTAGGATTTTTTAAATACATTGATTCTTGAGTAATCGGCAGTGTTTTCCAAGCGTTCGAGGACAAGGTCGAAATTTCAAAGCGAAAGTTCTTTATGGTTAGTGAACAAAAAAAATTTTTATTCATAATCTATGGAAATGTTACTCCTTATGATGTCTCGTAGTGAATTCAGGTATTATCGAACATTTTCGTCGAAAATCGATTAATCGATTAATCACTCTTTGTTGTTTTTTTTCTCTTTTGAACAACTTGTTTGCCTATTTTTCGTTTTCAGAAAAAAGTTCGCTTGTAAGTTCCACTTAAGTTACTTGGTCAGGAAATGAGTTGGAATTTTTTTTTGCACAAGTGCACTTGCACTTGTCTTGTTATGATTTCACGCATCTATTTAAAAAATATACTTGCCATCATTCAATAATCTCTTCTCTCTTGTCAGTATTCCACGCCTAGACCCTTTGAGGAACAGTGCATACCATTTTAAGAATAGTAGTCGCAGTACCACTTATGATAATTTCCCTATCTACTTGGAATAAAAAACCATAACCCTAATCTCTACGATAAGTGTTTGTGGAACTGTAGAAAGCTGATCGCAATATTACATACAATCATTCCTTTGCGAGCTATGAAGTGAACTAAAGTTTATGCAGAGCATCTTCTTCCACATTTTATAACTATATATAGCTGTTTGAATAAATAAATGGATCTCAATTATAAACTATAATAATAAGATTTTGATAATTCCGCGGCCACACATCCTCCGTTTCGCCGACTGAGAGATGAACCATTTTTGCGCGAATCGAATGGTTGCGAATGGTACGAACATGATTCAGTTGATCACCAACAACGGACGGACGGACAGAATACTATATAACAGAAGGTGCAACCGTTTCAGTAACACTCCAAACGAAAGTCAATTGAGTTAGCATTCTCATCATACCTTGTCTACACAATCTTCGGACAAGACCATTATCTGCTCTGTAGCGATTTATATTGAGCACACCTCATGTTGAAGGTTTATGTTTTCATTATTTAATATGTTCGCGGAGTCAGTCAGTCTCACCTTTCAGAAGCTTATAACCGAAAGATAATTTTGACATTATTCGTCTGCTCTCTAAGAAGAGTGACTTCATTAACGCTAAACAATTTCTATATGGTGGAGGACGGATGTTAGGATTCCAGGAAAGACTACGCAAGCAGAACACTTGAAACTGTTTTTGTCTGCACTCAATTTGTTGTTTGAATAGCAGATGATAGAACGTTAGTCTAGAACAAGCCTCCCTAGCAATATATACAGCAAAGGAACAGTGTAAGGATCACGAAAAGGAAATCCTTTTGTTTAGCGCTTGTTAAAGGCCAAAGTATGTTATGATTTTTTCACCACAATGTTTATATGAATCGATCTAAGCTTGTCTGTTCTTCTATCCTTCTGTCTATCCTCTTGTCTTATGTAAGCCGCAATTTTTGATATAGTATGATATATACATAGTAAGTACTTCGACGCATATGAACAATGGATACTTTTGGCAATATTCATGCACTTTCTAGAGAGGGTAACTTTGTCAAGACTAAACGAGTTCTATGTAGTGGAAGGCGGATGGTAGCATTCCAGCGATGACTATGCAAGCAGAACAATAGACACCGTTGGAGCACACTCTCAAATTATTTTTTTTGCGTATCCGAGATGATAGAACCGCATTCTAGAATAGACCTTCCTAGCGATATATTATATACAGCAATTGATTAATATAAGGATTACGAAATTCTCTGATCCATTGCTCGAGAAGGCATATTTTATTATTTTTATTGTCTTATCGATGATAATGTTTATGTGTGCAGGAGTTCCAGTCATATCCTGAATGTTTCAAAAGTTATGATAAACTTATGATGCTTAAATTCTCATATGGTATGCATATGAAAGCATATGAAATGAATATGATGAAAACTCTACTAAACAAAGTATTCAAAGAGAATTTTGTTTTTTTTTTCATTTTAATATATAAAATAAATTTTGAAAATTCTCTGAATTTTTGCTTATACCTATCGTTCGTATATTAATAAAAAAGCCAGCGGAGAGCTATTTTAGCACGAGACTTTTAAATACATATGCATATATAGGGAAGTAAGCGAACGATTAAGAGCATTACTTGTGCGTGTGTTTGAGTACGTGAGCTTGTGAATAACTGATAAAAAAATGTTTGCTTGCTTTTGCAAAAAGTTTTTATTTCATTTCATTTTTCTTTTCTTTTTTTTTTTTTTTGTTTATTTTTAAATAGTATTCGAAAATATTTGAAAAGAGTAAAAAAGTTAGCCATAGCGAAGTTGAAAAGGAAGCATCGTCATTATGTTAAAGCATATACGAGGAACAGCGACGCGTTATGGAAATATCGTTTATACGTCTGCTTATATTGTGCTTGTGTTCACCTTCATATGTTTAACAATTTATATCTATTCTTATATATTATTTAAATACGCTTATATGCTTTTGTAAGATAAGTTTGTTATAAATGTTTACTTAACAACTTATATCTTATGCTTTTCTTTCTTCTGCCGACAATTATGATTTCAACAAAAAAAAGAAGAAAAAAGTCGTCTCCTCCGGAGAAAAAAACTTGCATTTTAAATTTGAAGGAACAGATATTTTGGAATATCTCCGATGTTTACTTTAATTAATTTTTTGATATCTTTAAAAATCTGTTATCTCTGTTTTCTAGATGAAGAAGCCGATGTATGGAAAGAATTTGTTTTATTTAAGTGGAATTGAAAGTCGAAAGTTCTCCTTTTCGCTGCCTTTGATAACTTACGTGCCAGTAAGTATTCTAGAAACGTTGCTCGAGCGAGTTCGGTCGACCGATAAGCTGTGAGGAATCTTTTTTAAACCTGAAAACCTAAGTGCTTCGCATTTTGAAAAGTGCGCAAGCTCAGCTAACACCTTCTCTTTTTCCCCCGTTTCCAAGCAGATGCATTTTTTAACAAATCATACCACGATCTGACTGTCAGTCACATTAAGTTAGAGCGGATGTATACGGCCTCCAAAAAGACCCATCTTTTATTTTATTATGTAAGCTTATCGGCCTGCCTGTTCGTATGTTCGTTTTGTATGCTCGTGCGCAAACTACAGTTAGTAAATTTTGAAATATTTTTACGAAATTTATTATAGCGACAAGTATTGGTCCAAGGGCGAACGCTATTTGAAATGGTATGGATCGGATCATATTTTCGATTACTGTCCATAGAAGGCCTTATTTTGAAAAACAAAGCGTTTTGGCTAATGAAAGGAAGCCTGTGTGTCCGTCCGTCCGTCTTGTTTTATTGGGTTAAACCTCCAGGCTGCACTTTTCGAGCACTTTTTGATGAAATTTTATGCACTAATGTGTTTTGGCCCAAGATAGGCGCTATTGAAAGTGATTCAGATCGAAACACTGTATAGAGCACTTTCCGTATTGAAAAGTTGTTATTTGAATGAAAGGTTTAGACATACTTCCGCCTGAGCAACAGTGCAAGTAGGCATCTTTCGGGAAACTATCGTTACTAATGTGCGAGTAAACTCGTGCCTTGGGAATAAACTCAGCTATGGAAAATGCAGTTAGTTCAGTGCAAATAAATTTGTGCAATGAGTATGCCCTCAGTAGAATGCGAATACATATGCGGCTTGAGAGCATGTGCAGTTATTTTAAGAAGGCAAGGTAGAGCCGTAATTGATCGAAGATTGTTGTATTTGTAAGATGAATCCTGTTTATGGAAAGGGACATCCAGGAAAGTCGGAGATCGTTTTAATTTATAATAATTAATGCGGAAGTGTCCCTTGTTCATAGCGATCTGATGATAATGTCACACATCACTCAATAAGTTGGTAGGATGAGATCTAGGAGGTCGAGGCTATTGACGAATTCATATGAATTGACGACAGCAACAATCTTCAAACGAACTTATCGATATCGATTGCCATTTTAAATTTTATGTTTCGTCCTATGAACTTATTGAGTGACATGCTAAATAAAATACGGAATATTTACGAGCGAAGTCTTCAATGCTTCAAAGATTTAATCGTTTATTGTAAATGAAAAATTCAAATCTATTATACGATCTATTATGTTATGATTTAATTACTATAATGCTTTACCATTAAATCTAAATTTCTTGTCAATAATTTTATCAAAATCCATTCATCTTATGCGATCGATATTTATTTAACATTATAAGTTAACTTTACAACATACTTTTATGAAACCTCTGCACATAACAGCGCACGCACACTAAGGCGAAAAACTGTAACAAAAATTAACACATTAAAAAAATCACTTCGCTTCCATTATGTAGTCAAGATCGCTATGATTGATTATTGACTTTCAGCATAGAAACTATGAACAAAAAGGAAAAAAAAAAAACAACAGAAACGACAAAGAAAAAGGAAATGATTTAAAATAGAGCTATTGTTGTTGTTGTTTTGTAAATTTCAAAACATTTTCAATCGGGCTGTGGTCATCGTCATCATCATCACCATCAACATCAACATCAACATCATTATTATCATAATGATCATCATTTGCGTCGTCATGAACAGCACATACATAAGTAAATGTAACTGAAAATTAATAGCGAATGAAGTTGCGCTTACAAAATTGCCATTTTTAACGGCATTACAACAACAATAGCAATAATAATAACAATAATAACGACATTAGCAATAAGAAAAATATGTTTGCGATGGTTGTTGTTGCGGTAATAATTTTTGCTTTCAACACTTTTGCACTAAACATGAGCCAGAGATTTAAAGATATTACGTACTCCTATTTCAAACACATAAACACACGCACACACGCGCGCGCGCATATAAACAAACAAACAAACATACATAAACATTCACTCTGTTTTCAATATAATAAAGTTTATTGCAATTTTGTTGTTTTCTTTCCTTTTGTTTTTTTTTTGTATTTTTTTTTTTTAATTTTTTTGTTTTTATTTTTTATTTTTCTGTTGTTATTCTTGTAAATTTTTGGGTTAAATAAGCATGCAATTCATGCATAACACAAGTGGGTAGTTAGATGGGTGTTTGTAACTATACATACATACATGTATATACATATATACATACATATATATATATATATATATATATATATATATATATCTATATACCTGAATAGATTTAACCGAGTCAAATAGACGGACGGACATACCTGCAAACATTCGAATAGTTAGTTAGTCACTTAGCTGGCAAGCTAGTAATAGTTTTATACAATCATACTCCTATATATATATTTACATATGTATAAGTGTGTATGTATGTTTAGGCATATGTACAGACATATAAACAAAAGCATAAGCATAGGAAGATACACATAAATATACATGCATGCATATAGACAGACCGATCATACAGACATACATACCTACTTACTTAAGGAGTGAAGGCGAGAACATACGAACGGGGTAGGCACACTGGCTTAATTGCCTACCAGGTATTAATGCTTGCAGCTCAACGGTTTTAAGGCAAAGCAAATAATAAACTAAACAAAGAATAACAACAACAACAACAACAACGGCAATAGAAACATCACAACAATATATAGTGTGAATTGATGCAACAAATGTTTGGCTTGTAGTGTTTTCTTTTTCATTTTTTTTTTTTTTTGTTATTTATTTATTTTTCTTCTTTTATTTATTTTTTTTTGTTATTAAATGCTGAGTAACTGAGTGACTATAAAGCCGGTTAGAGCTGACGCGTTTAGATTGCATGCGGAGTGCAAGTGGGAATCGGCACAATTGTTTTGGCATTAGTTATGCCTCTATTTGTTTGATGGTTTTTCTGATGGTATTTTGTTTCATTTATTGCAAAAATAAACATAAAATTACAAACAAACAACCACACACACTCACACACATACACAAGAGCTTATACATCCCAATACCCAGTGTAGATAGGCTCATAGAAGCCTTTACGTATACATATTTACAAACAAATTGAGGAAATCACTTTTGTGCGATTCCCATGCTGTTATGTTGCTGTATTATTGTTGCTTAAAAATAATAACAACAGTGGCAAAGCAAAGCAAAGCGAAATAAGCAGAGAGCAGCATCAGCAGCATCAGCAGCAACAGCAGCAGCAGCAGCAGTTGGCCAAAACAAAACTTGTAAATGTGAAATATTTATATATCGCATTTCAATCACGCGGCACAGGCTCAGGTCTTGGCGTCTTGTGCGCACGTCAATTTGCTGTAAAACTCTTTAAAAAAAAAATAAAAAAAAAACTCAAAGCAACAGTAACACTATAAATGCAGGTAATATCAGCTGCTAGCAGTAAAAATCATATAGGAGTGGAGTATATACATATAGTATACATATATATATATATATATATTTGTATGTATATATACATATCTTTGTAATAGAAGTAAACTGGACCACGGATATATGTATGCCGCTAACTATGCCCGCCACAATACCATACCCATTGCATCGTAGCGATAGTTATTTGTGTGCTTGTCCGTCTCTTGATGTTTATGGCTCAACAGAAATCGTATAATAACAGTGACGTCTACAATCATGGCGATAATAATGAAGATGATGACGGGGTGAGCATGAGGATGATGATAATGATGATGATAATAATGATGTTGTTATTGTTGTTGTTGTGGTGGTTTTTGTTTTTGTTCGAGAAAGATTGAGTGAAACAAACGTTGAAACTGTTGAAGACAATTTGACCACAAGGAAACCGTTAGATGTTTCCTTTTCATGCGCAACAACAATAATAATAATAACAACAACAATCACTTTAAAAAAAATAAAAAAAAAAAAATTTCATTGCCTATAAACGTATTTGTGTGCATGTATGTGCATTTATGTAAGTTTACCTGGCTTAAAGCTTTTCATAATAGCGTTTCAATCTTACCAAGTCATAGAGATACGTGCGACTCTATAGTGCATAGTATAGAGGAGGATTCTCTTCTTCGTTTACCCAGATAAAGCGAAAATGTGAATTTAATGCTTTTACGTTACTTTTATTTATTTATTTATTTTTTTGTTGTTGTTGTTTTTCTCTTTTCAGATTCTTTTTGCCGAAAATTTATGTTTATTTAATTTTCATGGAAATTTATATGACTTTTTATAAAATTTAATAGTTAAAAGAAAACACAAGCAATAACAACAACAACAGCAGGAACAGCAACTAAAAGAAAATGCTTCCAATTAAAACGAAAAAATACAATTTTGTTACTTGCCTTCGTTTGGTTATGGTTAAAAGTCTGTTTGTGTACTTATGACTGCGTCTGTGTATAAGTGTATGTGTGTATGTGTATATGTGTGTATGTGTGTGTCTGTGTGATTGTATTTTTACTTTAACAAAAACAAACACTTGAAGCACCAACAACAAAAACAACAACAACAACAACAACAACACCAAGAAGAACAAGAAATAAAATAAGTTAACAACGCTTCCTGAATTTTTATTAAATTTACCATTAACGGCTTTAACTTGTGGTTGAAATTTCACTAAACTAATTTAAAAATTACGATTTTATTTTAATACGCTACATTCTTAAGTAGTCTAAAGGATCCATTTTACAACAGGTTATGTCTCTAGAAGCTTAACGTGGACGACATACGACGTGGGACCGAGAGGAGGAGAATGGCCGAGAGTTATCGTCTCATCCGTGGTGTTTAGTACCCCTGAATAGGAAATTAAAACGATTTGTAGGCGTGTATCTCCCCACGCCAGCACTCTTCTCTTATCTCTGGTGAGAGCGACGCCTGTCAAAGAGTACCGGCTTTCTATAGATTAAGCTCCCGATTGCATTGCAATTCTGCACCGAATAAGAGGTTTCTCCCCACTTTGGACCCATAGTAATAGTAATAGTATGGTTAAACCAAGGGGCAATTCCCAATGCAATATGTCACCTTGTATTACCGGTTGCAAAAATGTCTAGAGACCGTAAAGGGAATAGTAAAACTCCAAAAGCCTACCCGGATGGGCAAATACATTTTCTGATATCCTTAATATCAGTTAAAGCATTAATTAAGGAAACATCTCGGGCAGTGCATCATTGCTCTCTGCAAACAAGATAATAAGTCGAGCAGCTGCCTTTGCCAACGATATAATAAGCCGAGTGGCGAGAGCATCGGTTTAAGCGACTTGAACTTGTCCGATTTCTTACTGCCTTTGCCAACAAAAGAATAAGCTGAGCGACAAGAGCGACAGGAGCTGCTGTTTGAGCGACTTGGACTTGTCCGAATTCTTAGTGCCTTTGCCAACAATATAATAACTCGAATGGTAAGAGCAGCTGTTTGAGCGATTTGGACTTTGACTAAAGCTATCGCAGGGACGGCGCATTGCCGAGTATTTGCGAGCCGCGACTACCACCTCGGTATTCATGTATTCATAATTGGTCTCAGCTACATTGAGTGACCAGTCAGTCAACCAAGGCGCAACAATTGAGAATAAGCACACATTCACTCCTAGTGCGGTCACTTCTCTCTTCTGCCCTTCTGTCTGACCATCATCCTGGTACACATACAGGAGGCATGCGATGTAATAACGGAAAGAATAAAAGAAAGACACCGAGCGCGATACAATGTCCTTATAACTATTTTTCCGAAGATTCGACTTAAGAATTCTCTTCTGTACCGTACTCTGCTGGCAGACCTTATTAGTGGCGAATTTTTGGCAAATTTTTTTTTGCGACAGAATGAAAAGTAATTGAATAATACAAAAGGCAACCGCGCATATAAGTTTAGGGTATTATCCGTATCGTTATGAAGCAGCGAACGTGTGAAATTAATTGATTGTTAGTTTAAATTCTCTTTTTTTTTTTTTTATGTATTTCTAACGTCTTGTATTAACGAAATCGAGTAGCAAAATATCATAAAATTTTACGATTATTTATTTGAAAAGATAAATACTTTTGCGCATATAAATTCGCCTATCCTGTCTGTCTTTCACTTTATCTTTAGTTTGCACCATGGCTATGGATTATTTTGGGCAGCAAATTAATGTTAAGACATTTGACTTTTTCAGGTTAAGCTTTTCATAGATTAAAAGTTTGCCAATATTAGTAAACAGTAGATTAGATAAAATTCATATAACTGCAACTAAACATTTGCGAGTACAGCACATGTTGTTGTACATATGCTGCTTGCAATTGAAGTTTAGTAAAGAAATAATATAAGCGTGATAATGCCATATTGATATTGATGATTATATTGACGCAATTACTTCAATAGTTTTTATATAACATTCAAAAATGTGTACCAATGATCTCATTTCCAATTCCCGTGATTAGTCGATTGATTTATATCTGCCTTGACGAGATGACACATCAACTGGGTATTGTTCCTCTAGCATAATGCTGCCTTACGCGAAAGCATTTCTTCCTTTGGACTTTTTATAATCAATTTCGTTCGGACATTTGACAAAGTTAGATATCATATTGACGTTAAGTGTTTTGAAAACAGTTTGTTTTGGAGTCCGTCGAGTGTGTTTTTGAGTTTGGAAAATAGCAAAAGAGAGGCCATATTTTGGTTCAGATGGTAACAACACTTCGGCAAAACCGTTGCGAAATAAATTTCGTGGCCGTTGTCTTCATATCCTCGTCTTCCTAGTAGCGAATCACTCATGAGATGTTCTCTACATGTGTAATAAAGTGGATGTGTGATCGGAACGGAGTAGAGAGGGAAGGAGAGGAGGGTAGGGAGTCACTGCAGCCTCGGACATGCAGTCCCCGAGCAGTAAGTGTGTCACTATACCTACAAGTAAACATGAATCGTAATTAAAGGATGATCTGCCCCGTTGACGACTGAACCCACCTATGTCGACTTCGCAATCGCACTTCTTAACCATAATACTTAACTACTTTGCTATGCTGTAGTTTAACGTAAGTAAAACTTGCTTTGGGGGATGATTATTATCTTTCTTCCCAAATCTTTTGAACAGTATGGATCCTTAAGTCCTTGAAGGCATGTCTGTCTGCTCAACTGTAAGTTTGCTTGTCTATCCGCTTCTCTGACCATATCTGCAACAAATGTGACAAATCTGTACAGCAAAGAGGTGAAATCGGCGAACTGAAACTAAACATATCTCTGCTTGCAAAGGTAAAACAAGTGGGTTTTTTGCTTATTACTGCAGCATTCCAAGTACATTTTATACATATGTATCTACGCGAGAATTAAAAAAAAAAAAAAACTGGTCAGATTTACCTTATAAATAGGGTATAAAATATGTAGAATATTTCATGTCCTTCCGCACTAGTGGTAAAGGGGTTTTTAAGTTTGTGCCGATGCAAGCAGCCCCCACAAGCACTTGAGATAGACCCCTATTTTATTATGCGGATCAATCAACAATCACTTTTTGAATCTACCTAAGCAAGTCTGTCCATCTGTCCGTCACTCTGGCTGTAGAATTCAAGATATTACAATGACATTTTCTATACCGACACGTTTCGACCCAAGGCTGAATGCTATTGAAGTCGGATATTACTTTCTTACTTCTCTCTTCCCCTTAGGCGAGCTACAGATATATATATCAATAAAATTTAATTAATTCGATGGTCATTCCATAGTCACACCTTAATGTTGTTTGGAAAGAAAAGAAAAAAGAAATTCTGAACTAAAGCTTGTCTTATAGTCGGACAAGCGGTGTTCAGATTATAATACATACACTTTCGAAGCATATGCGATGAAAAACTTGCGTCTAGAGTAAGTAATGGTTTGAAATACGATGAGAAGGAATTTTTCCGACTGGATCTAAGAAGCCTTGATAATTAACAAAAAAGCGTACGTTTTTCGGGCCTCGGACCGAATATACTTTTGGTTGACTTATTGCCATCGGATGTATTAATTCCCTACCAGGTTTTGTTTCAATCGAGAATTACGCCTTCCTTACAGATTAGTTTACTTCCTACGTACCAAGTTCCCTTTTCATACGTACGGATTTTCATGCAAGCCCGTCAGTCTCTTCACTACGAAAGAAGCTGCCAGTCATGAAAGAGTTTCTCTTTTTATGAACTCTTCCTATTGCAATATTTAATATCTGCTAAGACAATTAACTTTTCAACAATAAAGCAAAGAAGGATTCAAAATAAGTTTCTATTATTAATATCTTGAAATGAACACCTGGAGGGACGTCTAAATAATATGCCAGCTTTGGACCATCAGAGCACAAAAGGCTATGCTAGAAGTTGTTTACAGGCGACGGGCCAGGCATTTGGTGACCTGAGCTTGCATTCGTACTAAGATGTGAAAACATCCGCTCGGCGTTTGCTTCATCAAAAAGGCAAAAGGAATGATTTTTATTGATGCGAATGTATGTGTGAAATTTGCCATTATCAAAAAAAAAAAAGAAAAAAAAAAACTACAACTCCATACTTCTGCATCTAATAAGACACTCAACTGGTTCTCGAATTTCTGCATTTCAATTTTGGATAAAGACGATGATAAATACTGTACATCCACCCTTTAGGGTATGGCTATATTAGTTTTAGTTAAGTAAAAATTTCATTAATTTTCCTCTCAAGGTACTATGTAATGTGGTATGAAAAATGGAAAATAAATGGAAAAAAAAAGAACATTTAATTATACCTAAGTGTACACAAGCATTACCCACACATAACGATTCAATGATTTTTATCGATTCCCCATAAGAAAAGCACTTGTTTTCGGTTCTCTTTGTTTATGTTACGGTATAAGCAAAACAAATGCAAAACATAACCATTACCAAAAGAAAACAAAAAATCAAAAAAAAAAAAAATAAATAAATAAAAATAAACCATCATCATTATCAACGCCGTCATCATAATCGTAATCATCATCGCAGGTCATAAAGTCTCTCAACTCAATTCACACATATTGGCTTATAACCTAAAAACGCAATAGGTGTAGCTAACCACTGACCGCCAACGAATAGCAACTTATTAAATGTGGCCGCAGCCCAAACCCGATGCGGCATGATGTGGCTGGGCATATACACAGTCACAGTCACATACACATACACACACACACACACACCTTTCTTTTCTATCATGCCTTTCTAAACATTAAAAATAAATAAATGAAAAATAGAAAAAAAAAAAAAATAATAAAAAAACAAAAAGCAGAAAATCATTAAAAATATGCACATTTCGGTAGATGTAACATACAACAAACAACAACAGTAACAATGTACAAACTAACAATAATAAATTTACAATGACAATAACTTGAGCCAGCATGTGTTTGCACATGCCCGTGCATTTCTAATAGATTTCCTCCTGGCTTTTAAAGCCGCATAAACATTCAGTAAGGGAGAAGCGTCATGGGCGCAGTAAAAAGTAGAAAGAAAGAGAGCGAGAGCGGGAGAGTAAAGGTAATGGCGGGGAAGGGGGGAAGGTTAAGCGAAGCTCCCGCGCGACATATAAGCGCGGCATATAAACCATCAACCAAGTTCAAGTTAATAGTTGGCCAGTAGTAAAGGTGACACAAACATATACATACATACATACATACATACACACACACACACACACACACACACACATAAGCATTCAACGCTACATAAATTAACATTGTTTTCTACTTCTGCCAGTATTTCTTACTTTTGTTGTCTATGGATAAATGCCAACAAATGACAAGAGCTTCATACCGCCACCTTGCACAAATAAAGCGAACACATTTTGACTTTACCTAAACAAAACATTCGTCACCCATTCCTAATGACATTTCGTTTCATTTTAGAGACGATTTGTTAGGTTGGTTAGCGGCTTGGGTCTGGCCTGTGGTCGGCATGGTAGGACTATACGCGCAGCTTATACTAAATGTTGGTTGATGCCACTTGAAAACGTGCCACTGTATGTTGTTAAAATACATATATATGCATGCATGCATGCAAGCAAGCAAGCAAGCATGCATATATATCTGTATGTACATATGTATTGTACGCTTTTAAGCACTTTTAGGTTATGGCCATAGAGTTAGACTTTGATGTGCAGTGAAATCTTGAATATTTGAAAGCCCCCAACGTTATAAGAAAATGGAACAAAAACAACAACAATAAATATCGTTAGGTGGCGCATTAATACATAATTTATGCATGACTTTTCAACTCAATATTTAATGGTTTACAGGCGGCGACAATGGTTAGTGCGTTCCGTCCACCGCAAAAACAAAAAAAAAGAAAAAAAAACAAACGAAAAAAATTAGTTACAAAATCAAGTACAAAGGCGACAACAAAAAGTATGGTGACATATGAAAATTTCCCATAGTTTGCTACTTAGAAAAAAAAAAAAAAAAGAAAAAAAAATAGGAGAAAACTTGGCTTGGTCATGATTATCAGATTTGTTCACATGATGCGTTCATTTCTAGACAATATCGCTTGTATATATGCAAAAAAGAAAACAAAACAAAAGAAGACCAAAAAAAAAAAAAAAAAAAAAAAACGAAAAACATTTGTGTTCATCTAGCAATCAATTTAATTAAAAGTCATGGATTGTGTGAACAAAAACTTGATAAACAAAAAAAACGATAAAATTTAGACGAAGATCACCTGAGGGTTCTACAGAGCGCTTAACAGGTAAGAAAGAAAACAAACTAATACCGTTGGTAAAGAATAATAAGAAAAAAAAAAAGGACAGATATATCGTAGCTCTGTAAGCATAACATGTTGTGTAAGAATATCTCATTTATTTCAAGGAGGAAAACGTGTAGCACTACTACTATTACATAACGCCTTATAATTTAGTAAAAAATATTCTCATAAGCTATTCTATATAGAAATCACTTGTCTTCTGATGCCTCAGAAGGTGGGTTATCCGTCGCTCGCAGAAATCGAGCCAGTCTGCTTTTCAGAATCAATATAATTCTGAAAAAAATAAACCGTTTCCTCTTTGCGTGATTAAACGAATTACATAGACTGGGCAATCAGCCGATGAACAAGATTAAGACAGATCAGCTTATGGTGTGGGCTATCAGGCCGGCTTACGTTACGCATTATCAAGCTAAGTCGAACGTAGTTTTCAATTTAGAGTCAAGCAACTCGTAACGTGCAATGAGTTGGCTATACTCGATGGCTTATACATATTGCTGAATATCGACTACAATTATTCGTATTTGTACCATCAAGTCAAAAATAGCTTTTTCGTTTCGTCTTACGGGCTGCCTCGACAATTTGTTAAGAGATCGTTTGAGGGAAAGTTTAAGCCGACACAGAGTTTTACCAAAGTAGAGGGTTTTATGATAACGACTTCATTCTCATTCTGATTCATTTTAAATTCTAAATTCTAGGAAGAAATTGTAGAAAAATAGTCGTCTGCTTAAGCATCGCAACCCAAGTTTATATTTACTAACAGCCATATGCTTTTTCAGACCTTCTGTAGTTGGCAATCATTGGAAACTTTTATTTCAACAGAACGTAGCAAGATTCTAATAGACGATATGCTTCCTGTGTGAATGCATTCGGAGAGACAATCGATATCACGGATCTAACGCAAAACGGTGTCTGACTTTCTAGATAAGGAAATCATATTCGTTTATGGCCGAAATATAAACGCAGCGTTCTTCTTTTAAAAATAACCCCGTAGGAGAAGCCCGACCTCCTTTCCTTTTTTGTACTATGCATCCGCCCACAAAATATGAGTACAAATTGTTTGATCATCATATCTGCGGTAGTGTACGATATCAATAATGGGAGAAGAACAAAAACACAATTTTGTTTGCGTTTTTTAAAAGACAAGTGTTCTTACCTCTTTTAAGGGCGTGTCCTTTGATCGAACTGACTCATTAGGAATACCAATCTACTTGCTTGAACTTTCAATCCTTTTGCCAAACTTAGAGCCGGAAGTATGCTTAGTGAAGACGATAGAAGCGGACGGATTAAGACTAAATGTACTTTATGGAATCTTTAAAGCTAAGTTTGGAGTATTCTAAACAGTGGTTTTATTCTCCTCCTTCCTCCTTCATTGCTAGATATTCGAAAGCTATCGCTAACTAAAAATCTTCTTGTGAAAAATCTGTAAGTTTAGCTGGAAATTTTTGAAATAAATGCTTTTCAGAAAATCAGAATAATTCTTGTTAGTTTTTGATCAAGGAATATTGGATTTTTTTTTTTTTTTTTTTGATCAGACCAATCACTCCGGGGATATCCCTTATCCATGGGAAGTGAGGAAAAAGAAGAGGATAAAGATTGGTGACCATACCATAGTGGGTTGCTTAAATCAATAATTCTTGTTAGTTTTTGATCAAGTAATTTCAGTATTTTTGTTTTTTTTTTTTTTTGGTTAGACCAATCACTCAGGGGATATCCCTTATCCATGGGAAGTGAGGAAAAAGAAGAGGATAAAGATTGGTGACCATACCATAGTGGGTTGCTCAAATCAATAATTCTTGTTAGTTTTTGATCAAGTGATATTAGTTTTTTTTTTTTTTTTGGTCAGACCAAT
Source organism: Glossina fuscipes (assembly GCF_014805625.2). Classification (NCBI taxonomy): domain Eukaryota; kingdom Metazoa; phylum Arthropoda; class Insecta; order Diptera; family Glossinidae; genus Glossina; species Glossina fuscipes. Next base: position 339,040 of record NW_023998438.1, on the reverse strand, counting down.
CACTCCGGGGATATCCCTTATCCATGGGAATTGAGGAAAAAGAAGGGGATAACCATAGCACAGTGGGTTGCTCAAATCAATAATTCTTGTTAGTTTTTGATCAAGTAATATTAGTTTTTTTTTTCCTTTTTTTTTTTTTGGTTAGACCAATCATTCAGGGGATATCCCTTATCCATGGGAATTGAAGAAAAAGAAGAGGATAACCGTAGCACAGTGGGTTGCTCAAGTCAATAATTCTTGTTAGTTTTTGATCAAATAATATTGGCATTGTTTTTTTAATACGGTTGGAGTCACTGAGGAGATGTCGCCTATTCGTGTGACACGAGGATAGTCAGAAGGAAGCGAGGGAAGAGAAGCAGACGGCAGTTGGTGGTCATAGTGCCATAGTGACCAGTTCAAGTGTTATGCCTTTACTGATAGATAAATCATGACAGCTACGACTAAAATAAACTCTACTGCATATGAATTTTGAAACCGCGTACATTAACTTGGTCGCGGTTAAAGTAAGCCTAGCCGCATATTTGCCTACACTTGTTTATGTAAATAAGTTAATGTAGTGATGAGGAAACCTTCCACCTATGCAAACCAGTTGGGATTAGATAAACAAAACTAAGTACATCTTATAATCACAGCTGTATAGAGCGTATGTCTATGAATTTGTACGAAGTAAAAAAAAAAGAAAGAAACTGATTGTTTTCATACAAATTTGCTTTGAAAACATTATTATACCCTACACGAGTTGTGGTGCAATGCTATTAAGTTTACGCGATTATATGCAACGCCCAAAAATACTTTTTTTTTATTATATCGATCGATTCAGAACGATTTCCTGATACGATCTGAGTATGTCTGTCCGTCTGTCCAGTCTGTTTTCTTTTTTTTTAAATACAATTCGCAAATGCTTAAGATATTTTTGTTTTCGTCCAAGAACGAACGTTTGTCTGTCCGTCTGTCTGCCTTGTTTTACTGCGTTAAGCCTACAAGCCGCACTTTTGAAGCTATTATGATGAAATGTTAAATTTTGGCCAAAGCATGAACACTATTGAAAGGGTTCAGATCGAAACATTATTTCGAGCACTTTCCACATTAAAACGTTGTTATATGAATAAGTGTAAGCGAAGTGGTATAGGATGTTTAATGGTGGACCATGGACCACTATAGTGTGTTTACTTCTTATTATATACAAATGTATAAAAAGTTAATGAATGAAAAGAAAAAAAAAAAAAGATTTTTTTTCTTTTTTTTAATATTCTTATATATAGTTTCATTCATTCAATCGGATAAGCAGAGACTATTGAAATCTTGTCATACAAGATTATTTAACACAAAAAGCAGCTGAATTCTGTTATAAAGTCTACAAATATCTAATGACGAATATTTCTTGCATTATGTGATTAAAACAGAAAGGTTAGTTACATTTTACTCTTTCTAACCACTGTGGCACTAATTTTATTCGTATTGACTAGAGGTGGATATGAAGAAAAAAAAAAAAAAAAGAAAAATAAATGTGCAAAAATTATTCTTGTATGTGCAGTAATTTCCTTTTTCCCACGTTAGCTTTTCTATGCAACACTCACGCGTACGCATTTGAACAAAAATACCACAGGCATCAACCATCTACATATATATATATATATATATGTATATATATATATATATATATATGTATATATATATATATATGTATGAATATAAGTAAGCAGCTGTAAGCTGTAACGCATGAATATTTTTAACCATATCTACCTGTAGTTGTTATTTTGAGGCCACTATAGCTTAAACGTGCACTTTATTATTTTTTTTAGAAGAGCACGAGCGCTCCCTACCTTTCTTTCCCACTTACATTTCTCTCACTCTCTCTCTCTCTCTCTCTCTCTCTCTCTCTCTCTCTCTTTCTCTCTCTCAGTCTCTCTCGTATAGATTAGCAATGAAGAAATCATAAGCAATGCATAACAATGACAGGCATACCAATACGCGGGACTTTTTTATTTATTTAGTGCAGGCAGTAAAACCTCAAAAGGGCGTTTAACAACGCTAATAACAACAGCGACAAAAACAACAACAACAATGACAATAACGACAACAACAACGACAATAATAATAACAAACGTATTAATGCCAATGCACCGGGGCACCTGTCATATTATGAATTGACCACAACCAACGATATATATATTGGGTGTGTGCATGTATGCGTGTATGCGTGTATTTATGTGTATACATAATCATGTATTATTCACTAGAGCACCAGTATTGCCGAGACGATCATCACAACCACTATCATGGGTTCATTAAAGAGACAAATATTTAAAGTTGGCCATATCGTTAGATAGCAAGCAGCATGTAATCACACTTGGTTATGGTTCGCAACTTAGTTTACTTAGAAAACTTTACTCCTCACTTATGTATGTTAAATGGACATGTATAGCATGCTTTAGTTATGAGTACAAGTTATGCTGTGACGGTTGTATTACATTGTCGCCTAGTTATCCAAACCGGGGGGGGGGGGGGGGGGGGGGGGGGGGGCGGGGGGGGGGGGGGG
>NW_023998438.1:280817-336401 GCF_014805625.2 Glossina fuscipes | reverse complement strand
TGCAAATAAACACCCCCCTCACAATCAGATGCGATATATATATATATGTATGGATAGATATATGTGTATATATGTATAGATATATGTGTATATGTGGCAGTAGGCATGTGTGTGTGTGTGAGTGTATGTATGATTATGCTTGTGCGTGTGAATTGGTTTGTTAGTTTATTTTGCAATCATAGTGTAGGCTATTTTGAATGCAACGCACATCCAGTCAGGAAGCGTACGTACCTACAAATTAGCGGTACTTGTTGTTGGTTGACTAGCTGCCTAACTATTATGCTGTCGTGTTATTGTTTTTGTAGTTATTATTGTTGGTTGGATGATTGTTTGTAAATCTCTACGCATTGCAAATAAACACCCCACTCATATACACACACACACACAAGTAAATCAAATTTATTCTTAAATTGCGAGTATGCGGAGTATTTTAACAAATACTGTAAACCGTTCAAAAAAACAATTTTTTATAGTCGACTGAAATTATGTAATCTTTGCAAGGTGTATAGAAAATCCTTCTTCTAACCTTTACACACATTGAGTTATGTGATATATTCAAAGTTTTCTATTTTGCTAATCTCATATTTTGAAATTCCGTTAGTTGGTAATCCCTAAAATAATCGGTTCCCTGGCATTACGGTATTCTGCTATTCTGGTATTCGGATATTATGATATTATGATATTCAGATTCATAAAAGTTGAAATCCTGCTTTCTGATACTTTCACATTCGTCCATTTTGATATCGCGAAATTTCGATAATTTGTTCTTCTGATATTCTATTTTGAAAGACTGCTATTCTGTTATTCTGATCTTTTGATATTCGTGATCCCTTGACATTCTGATATTTAGATTAACTAATATTCGGTTCGGCAATATTCTGATTATCTAATATTCGGTTCATTCATATTCCCATAGAGCAATGTTCTGTTATCCTAGTACTCGTATGTGATGATAATATTTTGACTTTTGAAAGTCCAATATACAGATATAGCTCTTAACCTTATATTCTTTTATTCTCAGTTTTCAGATATTTGGTTGCACTAAGCTTTCAAGCTTTCAGACATTGTGATATTGTGATGCTCTATTACTTCGATGATCTAGCATTATGATGTTCGACAAGACAAACATTTCCTTATTGTATAAGTCCACTTCTCTATTACTCTGATTCGGAAATTCTTATAATACTCGGGTATTTTGATATTTTGGTCTTCCGACATTTCAGTGTTCTGCTATACTGTGGTATTCACGCTTTTGGATTTCTTATGTTCAGATCTTTGCTTGATTTGATATTTTACTCTTCTGATACTTTAGTGTTTCGGTATTCTGATGTCACAACATTTCTTTATTCATTGTATCCTATGTATAGTTTTGAGAAGTGCGTACCCGCTTAAGACGATATTTAAAAAAATTGCTCTTTTCTCTTGAGTCTTGAAGGCATGGGCTCTTCGTTACTCGTTCCAAGTAGGAAAACAGTGGCGATGAATAATATATTTTATATATTTTTTTTCTAATACTTGTTCAATCAAAAATATTTGCAAAAATTTAATGCAGACCCTCAATAATATCGTTATCGCTTTTAATATTTTCCTCTATCTCTCTTCTTTTTTCTCTACAACTTTTCGAGAAACAATTTGTCGCCGGTATGTATATATTGGCGGACAGGCAGGCTGATACATGTATGTATGAGTGTTTGTGTGCATGTATCTATGTATGTATGTATGTATGTTTAACAACTGCTAGATTTATGACCACCACATATACTAGAGTTCGAGTTGATTGTGTGGCGAAAACGAGAACTTCTTCAGTTGTTGTTTGTCTAATTTAATGCTTCTGACGCGTTTTTGACGTATTGGCCTACAATCACGCTCGCGTTTGTTTTGCTTCGCCTTCATTTCGTATATACATACCTCTCCCGCCTAACATTTGTTTTTTCTTAGAGTTTTTTTTTTTTTTCTTCTTCTTTTGAACTTTTCGTTTACATTTTGCTTTCTGCTAATTTACAGTTATAAAAACCAATTCACCGTCATTGACATACAAGCAAACATATACATACATGTATGCATGCATGCATGCATATATACAAACATATATATACAAGCAAACATATAAAAGTAGACATTAACTGCTAACGTGCTTACAATCATGACGAGTTTTATTCCCATAACTTTTGGTTTGTTTACTACGTGTTTAAATTTGATTGTATACGATTCGCTTATATATATATATATATATATTAAAGCTAAGCTTAGTTGAGTATGCACGTATATACATACACCTATGCATGCATGTGTATACGTATGCTTTGTTTTACTGTTGTTTTCTTATTTATTCTTTTTTTTTTTTTTTTTTTTTTTTTTTTTTTTTTTTTTTTTTTTTTTTGGTTTTGATTTTTTCTTTCTTTACATTTCAACGTTGGACTTTGTATAATGGAGGCTAAAAGTTTGTTACACATTTTCTTCTCAATACCCAAAAAAAAAATAGAGAAAGAAAAAAAAATTGTTTTTGGTAGATACACACGAAAAGTAAACAAAATAATACATTTTTACACAAAAGACGATTACAATAAGTATATGTATGTAAGCTGTACGGGCTTAAGATGATGGGCGCGTTGTGTCTTGTGTGCCGGTGCGTGCATTAGAATTTATGTTGAGATGCATTCATTTTTGACATTTAATGCGCTACTGTTTGCTTTTCAAGTGCTATTCAATCTCTTTTTCTTTTCTTCTCGATGGATATGCGAACTTGCCTTACCTTACGCAGGTCATGAGTTAACGACTTTTAAGTAAGAGGATTTCGTTTTCATGCCCACTACTCTGCGAGTTGGTGAGGCGTGAATTCATAGCAGGAAAAGGAAACTTCAGACACTTTGGAACGTGGGTTTACATGCTGATCAATAGGAAACAATGAAGCAGAAAACTAAGAACAAAAGGAAAAGAAAGAAAAACTGTGCTTTTCTATCATTAGCAGCCTATATGATAAACCGAAGGATAATAGGTAATGATAACGATTTCCAAACATATTCTATTGGTGATCTTACAGTGTCTGCACCAAAATGAAAAAAAAAAAAATTTAAAGAATGCCGCGTAGCGAAATTTCAATCATTTTTTTTTAAGATAATGAGCTTGTAAGATTCGTCGAGCGCTGAATACTATTTCCTCGCTTTTTTCCTTCAAAACTGAATAAGACGCAAAATCTGTGAGGAGCACGCTGCTGCTGCGTTTGTTGTCAAGGTAGTACATTTCTACTGTTGTTTATTTAAAAAACAAAAGAAGCGAAGGCTTGAGAAAAGTTTCTTTTTTTCCAGCGAACTATTGTCCCAGGGTCTTGGGAAACCCCTGCCAAGCACTGCCAAGTACCCAATGCTTCAGGTGAATATATAAACATTGCTTAACACATTAATTACTAATCCATCTAAAAACTAGGCCTAGAGCCCAGACCTAGGCCTTTTATATAAAGGTAGTAACGAAATTTGCGAGATATAGGTGAGGCTTATATGCCACGCAATAAAGAATTTATAAAGTGCTTGTGTATTCGATAAGCACGAAAAATGGAATCGCTTTACTGTCCTATCTGTCCCTCTGACCATCTTCAGAAATCTTTACTATGTGTGCGAGTTTAAAATTTTTTCCAAAAACTTTTGCTTATTCCTCTTACCACGACGACAACCACTTTCTCATGGAGATTAGAGCCAAATTTTATTGCAGCGGAACATATTCAGCATTTAGTACGCATACATATAGGTACTTAGACTTCAATAAGTTACTTTAGCTTTAATCTTAAAAATATTGTAAACTGTTTACTTTGAAGTTTGCCTTTGCTCTTGATCATTGTTCTTCTCCAATAATAAATAACTAAGTTTTTAAGATTTTAATCTTAGAAGTGTTGCTTAATTCGCCTGAATCTATCGTTTGTAGCTGGGTTTCTTATGTATATACACGTAAAATTTGAAAACCTCACAAAATCGATCGATGGGTCGGTCTACCAGTATATAGCAAAAATCGTGTTTTCCGTTTTTTCACAAACTACTTTTAAAGACCGTTACAGTTTTTATTGTAGAGCTTTAAATATGTTCTACACATTTTTGCCAAGATTAAGGTTAAATTTAAGTTAAGTTAAAAGTTGAAAAGAAAAACATGTGAATGAAACTTTATCGGGCAACGACGACTATTTTAATACTCTACACCACATTCATACTATTGCCATAGATTTCAAAAACGATATCCTGTTTTTATGGGAACTGACTATAACGGGACGGCATATTAAAAACGACACCCCTTTCCAAATAAAGGTTTACTTGCAATAAGTGAGGTTCACAAAGTATGGCACATAGTCAAAATCCGGCATAGTTAATTTTTATATCGTCTTGTATATTGTGGATTAACTTTCATCATAACTTATTACATTTTAGAATTTTTTGTCCTAAAAAACAAAAACTTTCGTGCAAATCCTTATAAAGGGTAGGATACAAAAATATAGATCGAATTGGTCCAAACTTGGTACATTTATTTTTTTTTATCTTAAATTACTATTATGATCTGGATTACACCGCAAAATATTAAAAATTAAACCTTTTGTCATATGAACTTCATTTTTTGTTAGATAAGAGAGGGTTCAAAGCACAGCCCCACGTATCAATTTAGAATGGCGCAACACTCTTGCTTAACTTTTGTCGAGAAATTGTGAAAATTGCAATTTTCTTCATGTAATGACTTTTCAAAACAGAGAGTTCTATAAAAAACATTTCGAAACATTTTCAATAATATTCGCTCTAGGGTTAAAGCAAGTCAGTATATCAAGTTTCATAAAAATATCTGAAATATTTGCGACCCTTAGGTTGAACATAAATTTACATGGACTAAACATCACATGGATGGACGGACCGACAGGCTAAAAACGATGGCGAAAATATTCTGATCAGTACAATAAAAGAAGGTTCTATTTTGAGCCCTTCTGGGTGTTGCATACTTCGCCACAAACTTAATACATTCTGTACAGCAAGTGCTGTTGGATGTTATCATTAATTTTGCTTAAGGCTTGAGATGAGAACTTGAAATAAGTAGGAATAAATAAATGAAATAAAAGGTAAAGAAGAAAATTATATTATCGTGTACCGAAAACAGTACATGTGCAGAAAAAACGTTATCTGCTCATAAACAACTTCACAGGGGACGCGTTAAGTCACTTGAATTCCTCATACTGATCTCATATATATATATATATATATGCATACATGTGAGGCTTTCTTTGCAATATTTCAATGAGTTTCAAGCATATGATGAATCTCGTATATCTTCTCTGTCGTGCATATAAAAAATTGACGAAATTTTCATCAAATTTTTTATTTTCTTTTTTTTTCTGTTTTGATCAGAGTTTAAACAATTTATGAAAGGTTTATGGTGCGCGCGGCCAATGAAATGATGACGGATTATTTAATTGCATTTAATGAACCAAACTAAAGGAAAAGTTTGTGTGCCTGTGCGTTTGTGTGTGTGTGTGTGTTTGTGTGTATGTGCTTTACCAAAATGTTGGAAAAATCTCTCAAAAAATTATATACTTAACGGTACTTTCTTAAGATTAATAACAAAACATTAATTCTGTCTACCTAAGTAAGAGAAGGAAGACTAAAACAAGCATACACAAGAAAACATACACATTCGTACGTGCATATGCGGACACACACACACACACAAACACACACACGCATACATAGATGTTTACTTACAATTACTTATATGTGTATGCACTTAGCGATACACATGTATAGCAATCGTCGTTTTTTTTTTTTTTTCTTATTCTTTTCCATTTGCTTCGACATTTTAAAGTTGAAAATAAAAATTTTAATTGAAAATATTTATTTGTTGGTTGTAAATGTTGTTCATTTAAAGTTTTTTTTCTTTTTTCGTCATTTTTCTCCTTTTTTTTTTAATGCTTTGACTTTATTTTCGTTTTTTTTATTTATTTATTTTTTTTTGTTTTTGTCGAAATCCATTCACTCTCTTAGAGAATTGACCCACATTTCTGAAAATATGTAATTACAACTATTTCGGCTTTAGTTTTATAATGGCATGAAACAAAATATTATTTGTTTAACGTTGTTATTGTTGTTGCTATTGTTATTTATCTATTTAGTAGTAGGAAATGCCATTTTTTGTTTTTTTTGTTTTGCTATAGTTGTTGTTACTTTTGGTGTTTCGTCTTTCTGTACTGCGGGGCAATTTTTATTTATTTATTTTATTTTTTATTTTTTTTTTTTTGATGTGATTCGATGACTATATATGCATAAGTATGCGTTTGTGTCTATGTTTGTTTCAAATTATTATTTGCGGATATGCACGAATAGTTTAAGCTATTAAAAACTAAGCAAAGCAAAAACAAAATCAAAAACAAAAAAATTAGTCAGCTAACGCTTAAAAAATTATTTGAAAAAAAAAGAAGGTAAAAAAAATTAAGAAAAACACATTAGCAACAAATGATCCAAAGCCAAAGCCACAAACTGCAATTAGTTGCCCTTCTTTTATGAAAAACTAAAAAAAAAAAAAAAGAACGACAAAAAATTGCTTTTTATTTTACTTAAATATGAACCGTGAATATAGTAACCGGAATTTTTACGACTTACACTTAAATCATATCTCCTTAAGCCACAGGCATATGATAAAGAATTCTCACGAGATGCTTTCAAAAAAAAAAAGGTGAAAACCATTTGTTTATTTGTCGATATCCATATTTTGTTTCTTTCAAACAAATCTGTTTTAGATACAGTACAGCTGTGCAAAGGCCTTTTCCAAAGCCTTTCTTATATAGGCTTTTTGATATTACCTTCACCTCTTTCAGCGATGCGGTGTTTATCTCCTTAACCGTACCAAAACTCCATACTTTCATGGGTCTTTACAGTTTTGGCAACAGGGCCTAGCCCGAACAGTTGGTTTTTGAAGAAAATTAAGATCCGACAGATTTCTCTGCAGATTTAACGTGGCTACACTACCGTGAAGGTTTTATCCCACGGCACCCGACGTTACACGGATTAATTTTGCGTAACCGTAATTCCCTTTCAGAGAGTTAGACAATCCCTATAAGTTAGGGGCCCAGAACTACACTGGAGAAACCAGATATATTTATTGTGTATAACCCTATAAACCCATTCTGGAGAGTGTTGAGGCCTATCATTATCTTTAATTGTTCGTCTTAGGAATTATGAAAGTCACAACCACCACGACACCCCCGAAGGATCGTACGCAGCAGTCTGGACTGACACATTGGATACTGCGTTCAAATTGGTGATAAGACATACTAGCTTCCAAAGAAGAACAAGCAATGACAAGGAATTTAACAATTTCGGAGCAAACGTCGCCGTTACACATTCCAGGGTCAAAAGGAGTGAAAAAATTGCTTGGCGAGAGCCATCCGTATCGCCACCATTCTTAGCAATTTTTCTAATAGAGATGCGCGGATTCTCCACACAAAAGTTTCCTTTACTGCTTTATCAGTTGTTGACGTAGTGGTTCATTCAGACCGGGTATCATCATTAATATATTCTCGATCTTCTGTAAAGAGGTTGCGTCACTCATAAACTTCTTTTTTTTGGCTCAAGTAGACCGTAGTCAATATTTTAAGTTAGCTGAAGCACTTTATTTTATTTTTCACACAAAATTTAGTGCAGATTCGTGAATTCATTTTTTTCGAAAACAAAAAATCGCCAAACATATCAAAAGACGTTGAAATCGTATGTCTGTCAAAAAGCACCTAGATATGTAAACGTCTAACCATGCCAACATATCCAGGGGCAGGCGTACCAACATAACAAAAAAAAGCAGTTCGAAGATCGACTGTACATAGTACGGGAAATTTGAAAAGTCACCTTTGTTGTTGAACACATCTCGCATACAGGAGTTTCTCGCTTAGCAAGGTGCTCCTAAGGCGCGAGAGTGGTAATACAACACGGTTCACATTGCCTTGTTTTATCGTATACCTAAGTTTTTCTAAATTCTATTATTCTACGTTATATCTTAAGTTAAAAAAATAAATAAAAAAATTTCGTATGACATAGTTTCGATACATTATGGTACGAGGTGATCATATTAAGCAGGAGGCATCTGTACACATATTCTTGATCGTTCATCTGGTTGCCTTTTGAAATCATAATTATATCTTTGAATTGATTTTTGCAAGTAGAACTTTACAGAGAAATTCCTTTTGTTTCGTGTCAACTGCGGTTTAAAAAATCACCAAAATCTGAACAATGGATCCGCCCACATTTTATTGAAAATAAATCATTTTTCACCTTTACTTATATTAAAACTTGTAATAGCTTCAATAGTTAACTAGGACTTGACAATTTTGTCGTTGATCGAAGTCTCTTTCAAAGGGAAAAAATATTTCTTTTTCTTCTTCTACTCAGCAAATCAATAACCGAAAGTTCGCTAAGACCTTTAAAAAAAAAAACACAAGTTCCTAATTGAATTCGATTAACAAAAAATATGTCAAGTTCTAATCGTATATTGAAGTCATTACAAGCGTCAAAAATTTTTTGTAAAAAACTTTCAGAAATTCCCAAAATGCCTGCTTGTGGGGGGTTAAATGCTGCCAATCGCAGAAAAAAGTAATGTGAAGCCTGCCGGCTTAGCCCTATGATAAATGCGGTGCTTTATAAGCATTAGATTTCGTTGAATGGATTCTGCAATAACAACAAGAACCAAGTGGTGATTTTTTCAACAAAGTCCTCTTCAATGGTGGGTTTCCTTTTCAACTTGAATTTACAAACTGTATTAGTGATGCTTTTACAACACTTGACTCTTTTGAACACTGGAGTTTTGTGGGAAAACTCAGCTAGTCAAACCGGATCATAATCAATTATTTTGTACGTAAATTGGAACCTATCGATGTGAAGGTCATGTGCCTTCAACAGGACCGTGCTATCTGTCATGCAGCTCGAGAAACAATCCAATTACTGCATGAGTTATTCAATTCTTGTGTGACACCCTGCATATATGGCTTATTAAGATGCTTTATTTTAAACGATATTTATTGATAATTAATCCGACGGGTATCTATGCAATATTTTTTTTTTCTCTTTCCAGTTGAAAAATATCAAATGATATTATGTTTATGATTATCAACTTAAATTCTTCATCTTCTAGTTCTTCTTCTTCTAGCTTGCTGAATTAAGTATGCCGAAAGACCCATCTTCGACTCCTGATTCGCTGATCAAAGTAAATTATTTTTCTTTTTCTAAAATTCAGCAGAAAATACATTAGAAATATGCAAAAAGTATTTGTATGAAGACTAAAGCAAAAGAACAAAGAAAATTGTAGAAAAAATGAGAGATAAGACTCGCGTTTTTCTAACGTTTTATATTAGAGTGGTGAAACAAAGGGTGATGTAAAGCGCGAAGAAAAATCTCGACGAGATTATCACAGAATAGATTTTACAGCTAATGGTGATACTTTCTAGAAATAGTCATAACATTTTCGTGAATATACCGTGACATTAAAAGTGTCCAAGTGCGGCTGGCCGGAAAAGACGAATGCTCGAAACTCCTAATAAGAGAAAATAGGCTCCACATAGATCATTGGAATACATTGTATGTTTGTTGGTAACATTCTCATGCATGGCAACCACTCAAGCCGTATGTCCACCAGATGTATAACACGCTGATGATCAAAAGGAAGTAACGAAAGATAAGAAGGAGATAGAAAATGGTCTTAAACTAGCGAATGTACGCCCAATGGGTAAGGAACATAGGTATTCTCTCTCTGCAGCCACGACCAAGTATAGTGTTAGCACACTATAGAGAGACTTAAAACCGCGAAAACCGACTTGGTCATCCGCACGGCTATGCGGCAGCTTAAAAAAACTTTCAAAAGACAATTCTTTTTTTATGTAATTTCATCTAGCATATATCTCTTCCGTGAAGGTAATTGACGACAAAGATAACGTAGTGAAAGAAAACTGACTAGAAGCAGGTTACAAAAATTGCATAAGGAACTTGTTGAAAAGCGGAGACAACCTTCTTTAAGATTAAAGCATATAAATGACAATTCCGGATATTTTTTACACATAATGTGAATTGAATTTCAAGGTAAACTATGATAAATAGGTTAGGGTATAAGGAAGAGTACGGAAGGTGATGATAATTTACAGATATCGGTAACCGAAAGAGGCGAAGACAAATATTAAATAAATTCAATGGGTTAATAACTTTTTAATGTGTATGTTCGCCTGTCTATGCGTTGCATATAATTGGGCCATTGGGGCTTAACATGGCATTCATTCATTCATTCATTCATTCATTCACTTGGCTACCATTATATACATCATCATCATAATGCACAGCTGTCAGATTTATTGTTTGGTAATTAACCATTAATATACGTTTTATATATCTCTTTTGTAGGTTTCGAAAACTTATTTATTTATTTTTATTTTGTTTTTTTTTTTTTTCTCGGTTCGTTTAGAAAAAATGATTAATTTCGATTTTTATCTAAATACAAGTGAAAGTCTGTTTTCTTTAACAATTGCAATGAGTTTTCTTGTTATTATTATTACCGTTATAGCTGTTGTTGTTATTGTTGTTATTGCTGCAAATGATTTTGTTTAATTTTTCTTATTGTTATTATTGCTATTGTTGTGGTTGTCGTTGTTTGTTGCTGTTACTTAGTTGCATTGCTGTTATTGTTGTTGTTGTTGTTGGGTTGTGCTTTGTTATGTGTTTCATTATGATTGCGTCTCTACTGCAAAAGTCAGTCAAAGTGAATTGTTTAGTTATAGCTTGTGTTGTTGTGGCAGCAGCAGCAGCAGCAGCAGCAGAACCGGCAGCAGCTGCCGTAGTAATTGACGTAGCTGTTGTTGCTGTTGTTCATTCACCGTACTCTTTGCGGATAATTATTGCACGTGCATGACCACAACACAAATATAACACATACATACATATTCGTACACTTATGGTCATATAAAATAATAAAGAAAAAAAAAAAAAACAAAACTTTCTATTATTTTTTTATTTTTTGTTTTTTTTTTTTTTTCATCTAATAAAGTTTTTGCTGAAATACTGTAATTTAAAGAAAATTGTTTGAACAATATATATATATATATACATATATATATATATATATATATATACAACTGAAACCTATGTACGAGGGGTCAGTTAGTGCGACCAGAATTAAATGATAAAATTGACCAATAAAAGCCAAAGACGATTGTTAGTCACTTGTTTTACATGCATCCCCATCCATTATACTCGGAAGGATAAAATGCTGAAAATGTTGAAAAATGCCTTCCAGATATCGGTCTACTTTATGCAGTGCGCGCAGGAGGCAAATGTAATAATGTTTTTTTTTTTTTGAACGACGGCTGCTACTGCAAAGAAAATGCTACCCATTTAAAACATTATCTTCTTACGGTATTGTATTCTCTTCACTTCCAAGAATCTATTAACTGTCACACACATACACATTTGTATGTATATACGTATAGGTTATCTATCTGCATTTTACATGCATTTGAACAATTGCATGTAGTTGCGTTCCGTCTAAGCCTATACAATTGTTTAAATCCCCCGAAAGCATCGAAATAATTGAGTTGTTGTTATTATTGTATGTATCCGGCAGAAAAAAAAAATCAAAAAAACAAAAAAAAAAAAAACAGCAACAACAAAAAACAAAACACAAAACAAATTAAAGAAGAGCAATCAATCAGTTAGAGAAACGTTTGGAAGAAACCCCTATGAAAGTTTGAGACGAATCTTAGATATCGGCTACTTGAAGTGAAGCGAAAAAAAATTTAAAAATCAAAATAAACAAAGAAAAATAAAATCAATTAGTTTACGCCTAGTCCTCATCAGAGAATTTTCATATAATTGGTGTTTGCATGTATTTTAATCAGTGATTTATACAAGTAAAAATGAACGGTTGAATTGGATGGTTTGGACCTTTCTTTACATAAAAAAAAACAATTTTCCCTTTAATATTGATTTATTCAGCGTTTGCCGACGCTAATCAAGGAGGAGGTCAAAATTCTTCTTCTTCTTCCAAATTCACCACTTTTATTTTTTATTTGAAGAAATCTGCTGCCGAAGCTCAGCAAACACGTTCGTAGGTTTATGGTGATGCTTTTCAATCATAGCCCAGATGTCGGTTTTGGATTTAACGGTTCACATGTGGCGACGCGAATTGCCTGAAAATGCCTTTTTTTGGCCACTTGTTGGAAGAGTTGTCCAGAATACATTGCTCCAGCTCGAAGTTCTGCCGCAGCCAGCGTACTCACCAAACACGGCCACTTGTTCAGACTGGTGCAGCATGGCTTGGCTGTCAGGTGGATCCGCAAAGATGACAAAGAGCGAAAATGGCTCATTATGTTGATTCCTGCCAAAGCAATATAAATTCTTTCATTCATTCATCATATGCTCATGTTACCAATAATATGGCAAAATGTGGCAAATGGCAAATATGGGACCAATTTTCTACAGTAAATAGCTTTATCAACTGAAAAAGTGATCAAAATTTTCGCAAACATCCAATAATAGTTGTTTGCATATATTTTGCTCAGCGACATAATAATGCAAACTATCGATGTACATGCCCTTAAATTCGATGATTTCGGCTTTTTTCCATAAAAAATAATAGTTTTCCGCTTAGTATTGTTGGGGCTGTTCAGTGTATACAGACGCTAACCATGGAACGCTCAACATTGCATTTTCGACATTCGGTTTTTGTTGTTGTCTGAGTTGAAGCATTTTTAAAATACTGTTACAAGCTTATGATGGAGCTGCGCAATGGTTCAGAAGTAGTGACTTCAATGTCAATGACAAGCAATGGCTTGGAGGATCAAAAAAGTTCGAAGACAACTAAGTGCAAGATTTACTGGACGAGAACCCGGCTCAGATTTCTAGACGGTTATAGGTGATAGGAAGGAGGGAAAATGGCTGCCATACGAATTGACTGGAAATGTCGATTTCGAATCGATCCAACATCCACCGATATCTGTGGGTTCCAGGTTATGCGTGAAAATATTTTTAGATTTTATTTTAATTTCATGTAATGTTCGGATCCTGTTGTGCATGCAGTGACTTTGTTGTTAGAAAAAATGTGATTTACTAAAAAACATCATGCAATAAGTTCGTAGGATTACATATCCATAAGAATCCATATAATTTTTAGATAGATCCAAACTTCAAACGAATCGGGTGAAAATTTCATAGCTTACAAGTAACGGTTATTTTTGGCGATTACACCTTTTGTTTTAGGGAACAATGGAAAAATTTGAATTTTTGAATTAATCTGATCGCTTGTAATCGATCCTAAAGCTATATCGTTGAAATGAAATAAAAAGATTCTTTTTATTTCTGAGAGGGAGGTAGGCTCAGAGGGGTCTTTGCACTTCGCAGTCTCCCAATAACTTCTTTAAAGTAAAGCTGAAAAACCATAATAGGTGACTCAATAAGTTCGTAGTATTACATATAGATGTTGCCATCCATATGTCCAAGGTTGGCGTGAGTAGGCTGATGATAACTAAAAATCCCACGAATTCCTGAATCTTACGATCTTATGACGTGATATGTAACTTCTGCGGAGCCCTTTTTGCATAATCCTATATTTTGCAAATAGTTTACATATCTGTTATAACTCATAAGGTAAGCAAAAAACATTTCAAGTAAACTTCATATGTTTTCATAATACCCTACATCACTTGTGGTACAAGGGCATGTTAACTTTATGTGTATCTATGGAACATCCAAACGAATTAAATGTAAATCCACCTGTTATTATGTAGATCAATTCGGAATTATATTCTGAATCAATTTAAACTTTCCTATCCGTCCATCCATCTCTCTCTATTGTTTTCTCTTGTTCAACCTAAAGATCGCATTTTTTGAGATATTTTGATGAAATCTTTTACATTGACTTGTTTTGGACTCAACGAAGAAAGCTATTCAATAATGTTTTATTTCTATTGTTTCTCGACCGTTTCCCTTATAATGCTCTATTTAGGAAAGTCGCCAAAGAAACTCGTGTAGAGTGGTGTAAATATTCAACGGTGGACCGTGGGTCGCTATATATAGGACTTTTATTTGTTTTTAATAATTTTTGAGGGTACTTTAAAGAAAGCGATAATAGGAACCAATTATTTCTTAAGACAAATTTTAAAGTTGAAACTAAGGAATTTTAAAGGAATTTATATTTATTTCTTTACACATGAATTTCAGCAAACATGAACATACGCCCGAATTACATAAATTCTTAGAAGTAAATCCGATCCACTTATTATAAAAACTTTTATGAGATATAAGAAAAAGATAAGAAAAATAACGAAAAATAAAACCAAAATTTATGTAAGCGGAAAAAAACAAGTAAGAAAGTTCAAATTGGTCGGGATCGAATCCATCGCCGTTATCGTAAAAAATGACAAAAGACGTAAAAGAAGAAAATTTTCATGCTCTATAATACGGAGTGGGCGCAGCTGATTTTTTCTATTTTCGAAATAAAAGTTTTTGTCGTTTTGGTATTTGGGCGTTGTAGGCGTGTTCTTTGGAAAGTTTAAATCAATTCCAAATTCTTCTGCATAGTTGTGGGCGATATTTTCTTTTTGGCTAACGGGAGAATGTTTACCACAAATACTACAAAGTAGCGCAGAGAGACAGACCGAGAGATCGTGTTTAGATGCATTTCAAATTTGAATCTGGCCAAGAATTTGTATACTTTATCGGGTTTTTGTAGCTTGTTTTGTGTCAGGTGTTCTCAGTTTACGTGATGCTGTGGGCGTGTCTTTGAAACGATTTGGCCCATTCTCAATGCCTCTGATACTTCCTTCCGGACGTTGCAGACGTTGTGGCAAAATGAATACACCCCCCATACTTCGGTGATGGGTTTAAAAAAAAGCATCTGGCGCACAGGCTCACTCCCCACTAGGCTACAGAACCGAAGGACGACTGAGTCCATTGCAAAAGCGCAGAAGCTTAGCAACGAATTATATTAGAACTGCTTACCTCTATTTACGAATTATACGAAGCTTTAACGGTTAACAGTTAGTGTAAATACTTATTACAGAGAGTAGCTTTGATAGAAACTAAACAGTCCAATATTGAGATTAAGTTATCGATATCATTTAGATATTTGCAAGGGCGAGGGATTGAGGAGCTCATAGCATCTGCGTTGACTGAGTCCTACGAAAATAAACTTTGTAAAAAAACGACTAGGAGCATGGAAGAGTTATCTGAGTAGGGATCTTGATTAGCTTAACTACGAAGGAAACAGCAAGGATAAGTCTACATTTCTCTAATGAGAGTAAGGATGGCACCTGATCCTTGAATAGGTTTCTCTTTTTCACTGGAGTTGATAAAATTAGAAACTAAATTTCGTTTGCTTAGACAAGATCTATAAATCGACAGACGGAAATGGGTAAATTGCAGACGGTAACTGTAAATTCTATAGACAGACAGACGAACATGGGTAAATTGCAAACCATAATTGTAAGTTATACGGACAGACGGACGGACATGAGTCGAATAGAATTAGCTCTTCATATTTGTTGTTTATATACATTTCTTTAAAAGGGCTAGTGTAGGGTACTGAGCGCCTGAGTGTTATAAAGACGATAGAGGAATTACTATACTTTCTTATTTCCGTCTTAAATAGAAAAACAGTTTCAAACGATTTCATTTGTATGTGATTGAAATGTTCTTATGGCAATTTGCAAAAAAGAATGGGTTTTTTTTTTTTTTAATATCATTCTCAAGCTTTTAAACCTATATGCAAACGTATGTGCATGACTTGAAAATGCCACTGGATCAAATTATTGACATGATTGTTGAAATTCTGTACATCTAACATACATAATAATATCTTTCTTATGGCATAGAATTTTAAGAAGAAAATGCAAAGATTAAGACAGACTTTACCAAAGATTGCTGTTGTTATTTTCAAAAAAAACCATAGTACGGTAATGGTTTCCAATGAAATGCATTTTAATAAACAGTGTACATGATTTTTTCATTATTCATCCATTCGTTCGTTTTCATTCAATTCCTAAAATGACACTCTTGATGTTTTGAAAGATCTTTTCAAATGTGTGTGTGTGTGTGTGTGTGTGTGTGTGTGTATGTGCAATAAATGATTTTATATTTCAACATTTTCAATAGTTTTTATTTTCTGTTTTGCTTAGTTTTTTTTTTTTTTATTTCTTTTGAAAACTTTAACAAATCAAGGCTTATGCATGCATGTCGGTAGAAGAGGTTTTTTTTTTTTTTTGTTTTTTTTTTATTTTTTATTGCATTTCAATACAGATCTAACCTCTACTAGCTATCCAGCTAGCCACCAGCAATTTACATATTGTCATAGATATATACTTAATACATACTACTACTACACTAACACTAACACTAAAAAACACTAACCGCCTTCGTCGCCATAATTTTCAAGTACCCTGTGTGTTCGGTAAATTGTTGTGTCACGTTTAATTTGGTAATTTTCATGCAAATTCAAATCACAACAACGCCAACAACAATAATAATAGCAATAATAACAACAAAAACAACAACTTCTATCGATTTCTATAAAAAGTTTCTTTGTAGCTCGTGTGTCATTTGTGAAAATTTCACATTCGCCTAAAACATTTAAAAGCAATTGTATCTGAAACAAAAAAAAACAAAAAAAACAAAAAAACATAGTTTGCCAATCATTTGCTTGGAGGGGGAGTTTTTTGCGTTTCTATAACAAAAACAAAAAAAAGGAAAAAAAAAAAAATTCTCGAGGTCTTTTCCAATGCATACATATGTATATATATATATATATATATATATATATATGTATATATATACCGTAATGGTGCATACTTTACAAACTCCAATAATGCTTGCCATTGTCTCTAAGCATTACGAGTGAATACGATTTCGATAACATTAAAAATTTCAATCAAATGTATCTTCGCCTCAATAGGCGAAACGAAGGAAAATAATAACAAGAAAAACATATATATATATATATATATATACACACTAACAACAGCATTTAGTAATAAAATTAATGTTAATTCAAACATTTTGAGTTTTTCCTTTGTCTCTTCTCTTAATAAAACGACTAACAAAATGTTATATACACGTGCATAAGTATGTAATAGAAGCCTGAACATATGTATGTAGGTATGTATGCATATATTTTGCGCGTGTATGTATGACTGCATTTAGTTTATGGACGTTTTTCTTTATTCTACGAATAAAAGTTTTTACAACTAATGAAGGATCATTAAGTTTAATTTTTCTTTGAAACTATTTATGCACTTAAGTTCAGTTAGGAAAGGTTTCATGAGTTTTCAAATGAGAACGAACGATTGAAACGAATGAGAAAGATAGACAGATAGACAGCAAAGCAAAGCAAAGCAAAGCTAAGCAAAGCAAAGCAAAGCATAGCATAGCACAAGGCAACAATGCAACGAAAACTACGAAAATTTAATTTAATTTGAAGAAAAAGAAACACAGAAATTATTTACATAAATGGATTTTTATTTGCTTGACTTTTATTTGGAAATATTTGCTGGTATTGTAAACAAAACGAAAACAAAATGAAAAAAGAGAAAAAAAAAACGAAGAAAGACGGTTTATTACCATACATCCCATACACTATGTATATATATATATATATATATATATATATATATATATATGCAAAGTCCTTCTCGGGTTTTTTTTACTGATTTCACAAAACCCGTCAACTGTTGACAGACAAAGTGGACAGATGTATAAGTGGAAGCAAAAAAAAGAAACAATCTCAAAGACAATTTGAAACAACATACGTTCTGTATTCAGGTTAACCCATGGATATCCATATATATACATATGTATACGTGCATGTCCACATGTATATGTATGTGTGTGTGTAGGTTTCTCGGTAAATTAATTTAATTTTTTTTTATTTTTATTTTTTTTTTTTATACATATGCATACATATGTATATATGTAATTAAACATGAAGCTCGTGGCTTAACTAAAATTATTATTTATTGTGGATATCTTGAGATATTTGAAGTACATTCCATATTAAGAGACCACTTGTGAAAATTTCTGTACAAATGTTTTCTATATAGAATATTTTTCCCATCAAATATATGACTTTAAGTTGAATCAATCGCATTATTAATGAGACAAAGTGTATCTTGCTTGGCAACTGAAGACTGAAGATAAATTTTTATTACCACCTTTTGAATTTTTTATTATTTTCATTTGTTGCTTGATCTTTCTATACTGTTTATATACCCCATAAAGTTAGCATGTAGACAGTCTATCTGTCGGCATGCCCTTTTGTGCATCCATAAAACTGGCGAATTACGATTTGTAGAGCTTGTCTAGCAGATGACAATTATTTTCAAAATTTTCTTCTCCTAATTTTATCAGTTCTAGCGAAAAATTTGTGATATAGTTACGAGGATCTTTCTTTTTTGAACTCCTTTTGAAAGCATAATCATGGACCACAGCCAACTAATAAATACCTTACACCCTTCACGTATTCATGTAACAACTCTTTAAAATGGGGCGTTATATAGAAAGTGATCGAAGTCCGATTGTCCGATCCAAACTAGTTTCAATGTGTTTCCTCCATGGGCTAAAGCACGTTAGCGTACCATATTTTATCGAAATATCTCAAAAGTTGTTGTCTGTAGATTGAACAAGAGAAAATGGATGGACAGACAAGCTTAGAATCACTCTTTGAATTGATTGGCATGATAAAGGGTGCGTCAAACTCAAGTCCTTCTGGCGAAAAGACAGACAGACAGGCTTAGATCGATTCAGGAAGTGATCCGAAATCGATCAGTATAACAAAGGGCGGGTTTATTTCAAGTCTTTCTAGATGTTGCATACACAAGAAAATAGCACAGACGGGCGAGTGGAGAAGCTTAAATCAATTCAGAGAATCTTAGAATCATTTTGATTGCTTCTGATTCGATCGGTATAATAAGAAGTGGTGCTATGTCGACTTGCTCTGGGTATTGCTTACATCCACAAGAACTTAATGTACCCTTGTAGCATAAGTTGTGTAGAGTACAAGACGCCCACACTCGATTGTTTTTTTTCCTTTCTTCTTCCTAAGCCACAATTGGCAGAACACTAACAACTTTTACTTTTTTTGGGACAACGCATTTTGTATAAAAGTACAACTTTGGTCTGAAAACTTTACTTTAATTTTAATTATAGTTTTCATATATAGGACTAAGGGTAGCTATTAGTTGCTAGATAAAGCAGAGTAAGTGGATAAGGTTTTTACTTTATAGAACTATTGATCTTGCTATCAAATCATATGCAAATTTGAACTTCATACCAAATCGTATGTGATACATTATATAAACTTTATATCGAATAAATAAAGCCATACTTTATCTTTCCATTAAATATCGTTCGCAATGGTAAGGAGACTACTAGTAATTCTGCATGAAGCATTCGTGAAACTAGGGATTTCTAAGGCATATAGGAGTAGAAGCGTAATTAAAGTTTCGACCACTCCAGTGTTGATCTGAATGGCTATATAGACATTCAAAGAATACCAGTTTCTAAGTAAGCAGTTGATTCGAGAGCAAAGAGAATTTATGTGTGCATCAAAGCTTAACTTAACCACGATAATCACCCTCAGTCTTTTCAAGCTGTTTACAGTTTCAACATTAACACTCTCTACCCTTAGAGAAAGATTTAGTTGAATATTCGGGGACTGAAAAATCATCACAAGCTCATTCACACCCATCCAACGGGAGATGCCGTTTAAATGGTACGCTATGATATACGCTTGATATCCTTCCAAATTATGAACAATCCCCGCAAATGAAATCTATAAATCATCACCAAATGCTTAGGCCTTACAGAAAGCCATATTAAACATAGTGAGGAAATCGTTTATGTATATGATGAACAGTAAAAGGGCAATGACCGAGCCTTGGGGCACACTATTGCATATCTTCAATGGCTCATACTTTATAGCACTCATAGGTGAAATCTGTCAACGATCCGCGAGGTAGAACTCTATCATAACAGCAATTGGCTTCGAAAAGTCAAAGTACCGCCTGAGTTTATGCAACACTGTGTCAAAAGCCTTAGTCAGATGCATTGACAATTGACACATGCTTATCACTTACTCTCCGTCGCAATGAATTATTAATAACCAATAACAAACGGGTATTGCTACAACCCATTCTAAAGTCATCTCGAACTCGGAGAAAAGTGAGTTATTGTCGAACTTGCTCTTTGCTTAATCGAGAGAACAGGCAAGATTGAAATCGGACTGAAGTTCGAAGGATTAAGTGATTTGCCACGATTACGAGCACATTTCTATGCCTAATGAACGTCAATGCAGGACCAAATTAATTTCAAGAAACTAAGCGAGAAGCATAAGACATGGCTTGGCTAAGAGTTCGAACCTGTTTACCTCATCAAAGGAGAATTTAAAATTGTTAAATTTCAACCACCTTGCTTCCCTTATAAGAGACTTCAACTTGACAGATCTAACAGGAATACCCCATGTAAGAGTAAGAGAAATGTATAAGATTACACATAAGATGTGTAAGATTGTATAAGTTTGACAATCAACTGAAAACAGATTTACAAGATTTTGCTTAAAATATATGACACTCTACAGTCTTTCATTTCAAAATTTTTACACAATTCGTAGCTGCTTGCATTCTAGATTAACGTATTAAGAATGCGAAATACTTTCCGGATTAAGAGTATAATAAAACTTTGTATGAATTGCTCCTCGTCTACTACGATGAGCACGGACTGATAACATTGCAATGAAGTAAAATTCATTTACTATACATTTATATACATAATTTCATAAGAGCAAGAGTATGCTTTCGAGTGCCAAAGTTGTTGATAAAAGGATAAAAAAAAAAATAATACTTTTAAGCGAAAACTTGCAAATAATTGAAGGATTTTGTAACATTCCAAATATAAATATAAATGTTTATATATGTATGTCAAAGTGTTTGTTTAGCTTTGATTCTTTCCGGACAAAGTTAATAATACACATAATACATAATACCTGAGTTGCTTGAGTGACTATGACGTATATTCGCTTTAACATGAACATTTTTGTTTATTTGTAACGTAAATTATTATTATTATTTATTTATTTATTTTTTTCGCATTTTGTTTTTCTTTTCCATTTCTCGTAAATACACAACAAGTAAGCTTAACTTCATAAAAACAAAACAAAAAAAAAAAAAAAAATTAATTTTTTTTTTTTGTTTTTCTTATTTTAAAACAATTAATATTTGTTAGTATTATGATTGTTATTATTATTATTGTTATCGTTGTGTCGCTGTTTTCGTTACCGGTGCTGATGATTGCAATTAAAGATAGTTAATAAATGAATGATGTGTATATGCGGTATGACTGCATATTTGTTTGTGTGCGTGTGGGTCTCTTCCTTTCTCTCTCTCTCTCTCTCTCTCTCTCTATATATATATATATATATATATATATATATATATATACAATAAACAAAAACATATATATATATATATATATATATATTTGTTTATTGTCGTTTTTACGTCATATTACTATTTTTGTAACATATTTATAATCGCTACTGAGTTCGCTTGTAATTGAATAGGAAAAGCAATAATAAAAGAAAACTGAAAACTGAAAGCTTGAAAACAACAAGAACACCAACTGTGACAGACAAAGTATCTTACATGCATAGAACGGCAAAGCAAAAAAAAGAAAAATCATATCTTATTGTTGTCATTGTTGCTTGTTTTCTATTTATTGAAAGCAACGTTCACGCTTTTTGCTACTATTCTTCTTTGTGTGTGTGTGCGTGTTATACGAATTTCATTAAATTTTTTTTTTTTTTTTTTTAAAATTAATTTATAATAATTTTATTTTAAGTATATAACAAACAAGTTATAGTAATGTTACATTCGTGCAAGGTCGACTTTTGAGTACCGGACATTGCTTCTCAAAATACAATTTCCTCAGCTATTTTCGTCACCAATCTTGTTCCCATTTAAAGTAATTTTTTCTTTAAAAACTTTCATAAGGGAAAGCTTCCATAAAATAAAGTCTAAACTTACTATAATAAATTCATATCTCAAGCTTTACAGCTCACTCTGGATCAATTTCCATGATAAACTAATTGAATTTAGATCCTATTGTTATATAAGTGTTCCGAGATTTGAACCTATAGTCTCTAAACTCACTATAATAAATTTGTATCTGATGTGCCCTCTCTGGAGAAATTTCCATCATAGAACACTAAAGGCCCTATTGCCATTTAAAGCCTTGTTCTTTTGAGACCGTTTGTGTAGAAAAGGCCCCAAAAACTAAATTACGGCGACATAAACCTTAAGTATTAATACTGGACTATATTCAATTACAAAATACCAAAAAATAGGTACTATTAACATGGGAAGGTTTATGTTTTCTGAGAGCCCCTTATGGGGGAAATGTTTCGAAAAATGAATCTATTGGGTCCAAACTATGTATAATAAATTTGTATTTGAAATGCTTGCTCGAGAGCAATTCTGATCATAAAATACTAAAATTTTGACAAATAAAACTTAATTTTAATGGAAGCCATTATGGAGGAAGGGTTCCGAGAAATAAATCTGTGGAATCTAAGTTTATTATAACAAATTTGTATGTTAAATGTTCGCTCTACAATAATCGTCATCATCATATCGTAAAATAATAAAAATTAGACCCTATCGCCCTAAAAAGGATTACTTTCCATGAGAAAGGGCTTCCAGAGGCAAATCTCTATGTGGCTAAGTATTGTGCATTCATACCGCATTTGCTTAAGCTGGACTTATTTCGGTCATGTTTCCTACTGATATTCGTTGAAAAATAATAAAAATTGGAATTTTTTTATTATGTAAACACTTTTTCATAAGAGGGCTTTCTATCAAAAACAATCGCCAACATGGTTCTGTTCAATCCATTTTCGCTTACGTTCGTGATTAGATTAAATAAGGTCTGTGTATAAAATTTCATCGATAAAACCCCAGAAATGCGATATGTGGCTTAAGCATATATCGGATTGACAGACAGACACCGGTTATCGGCTAAGATCAAAGGCGGGACACGGCTGCATCGATTCAGAAAATTATTCTGAATGAATTGGATGCTTGATCTCTCTCAATATTAGATAGATAATTAAAGAAATCACGCTACGGTCGCTTTGCAGATTCTTGAAATGTTCGTGAATCCTTGGATGGACAACTTTTTTCAACCTAACCTCACTGAACTGAAAAGAAAGCACATAACGCGCAGTTTGTAGCCAAAAACAAAGTAACGATATCGTAATAGTGGTTCCAAATAGCAAATTCATATGTTTGCTATATGTAGTAATAAATATCAACTAAAAAACCTATAACATATATACACACGTAATATAATGTATGAAACTCATTACTCAATTAATTCGTACAATGACGTATAGATGTCAAAACTATTAACGAATCTATATAATTTTTAGATAGCATCAACCTTCAGACAAAGTCTGTTAAAATTGCATGACATTCCAACCTTTAGTTCGCCAATGAGAGTGGTTTTAGCTTAGTGACGCTACTTTTGTTTTTGCAAAATTATGGAAAATTTTGCACTTCGTGCGCACATATATGTAATACCGGGAGTAAGTCTTTATTTGTGTCAAACACATAAGAAATGAATTTAATGTCTGTCTGTCTATGTATGCTTGCATCAAAATCTCAAATATGGTGCCAAAATGTTACCTAGAAAAATAAACGGCGCCTAATCCCTTCCATTTGTGGATGAATTAAGTGAAAGTATAAAAACCAATTAAATTGATCTCCTCCTGAGTCCATCCATACTTCATCGAACACTAAATATGTCCTCCATTTTTCTTATATTATACTATCGAAATTGTCGAGCTTTTAAATATCTAAAGTTCAATCTTGAATTGTGGCTTAAGAAAACCTTCATCTCAACTTTAAAAATCAATTACATTCGCACTTAAAGTCGTCTATAGCTGTTAAGAAACCATGCACGAACATAGTATTTGGTTTTGAAAGGCTGTCGAATCATATAAAATATATGATGTATGATGTATGATATATGACGTATGTTCAATACTAAGAATACGCTATGCAGGTTATATCTTAAAAGCCAAAAACCATGAGCAAGAGTGAATATATAAAAAAAATTGATTCTTCTATAAACACTTATTACGTGAAGCTGCGATATTCTGCGCAGGCTATAAAGCTACTCGATTCTTCTATATTACTATTACTACTTATCATATAAAGATGTATACCTTGCGCAGTCTGCAAAGACTATAAAGCTCCTCGATTCTTTTGTTACTACTTAACAAGTGAAGATGTATACCTTGAACAGTCTGCCAAGGCTATAAAGTTTCTCGATTCTGCTATTACTGCTTATCAAGTAAAGCTGTATCCCTTGCGATGTTCTGCGAACGCCATAAAGTTTTTCGAGTAGAAGATGGCTAGCCTTTGACGGCTGTAACCATTGTTTTAAATCCAACATTCTCCTGAATATTAACAGCGAAACGAACCTATCTCCTATGATAGAGAATGAAATGCACCAGCAAAGCTGACCTAACGATAATTTAAGTTTAGGGGCAAATTTTAAAACGAAAATTTTCTGATTGAATTTTTATTCTTCTATATATAGGTTTTTAAGTAACAAACCTGTTATTAAAGTTAATGTAAAATTGACAAGATTGTAGCGAACCGTCTTCTAAAAAAAAAAAAAAAAAAAAATAGCAAAAGCGAAAAAGACAACGTAAAATATAATATTGCATGTGTAAGATGAGGTAAAATACCGGCTTTTCGTAGAAAGTATATTTCAGTTATTTTAATTTCTGATGTCGTCGCTATTACGGTCGAGCAGTTAAGTTAAGATTATTACGTATATGCATAAATACATATAAATGATTACAATTACTCGTGCAACAATGTATTATCACCACCACAAACCATTATAGCACGTTTAACTGCAGTATATGAATGCGGTTGTTGGTGTATTTCCATCATCACATCATATTATATGCTTAAGCAATTGCACTGTGACTGCTTGTGTTGATTTCATGCTTGTTGCGAGTGTTACAAATTGTTTAGTTGCAGTTATATTTATATATTATATATATATATATATATATATATATATATATATATGTCGCTTTGCCTCACTCTTTTTCCGTCTATCTAACTGTCTGTCTGTCCATAATCATTTATAACATGTGAGTTGTGCATGACTGCTATATTTGTTTGCCGGTAAGTTTGCTCGATATATATATATATCTTATATCTATATATCTTTACATATATATTGTAAAATTGCAAATTAACACTGACGCAATGACAAGTTTTGCACAATTAACAATAAAACGATTAAAATCTTCTCCTTTAACTGGAGACTATGCGGTTTATAGTTTTTCTTTTTTGTCATTTTAATCGTTTAGCAGCAGGGGGAGCACTACTACATATATATAAATATACATATATATATATATATATATATATATACATATGACCAGATCAAAAGTAATAATTGTCTAATAATTACATGCTACAGTATGTACATATGTGCATATATATATACATATATATATATATATATGTTTCTTATTACTATTGTTTTATAGACCAATAGTTGCTGCTACTGCTGTGTTCTATGCGAGAATTGATGCCGTAGAAGTTGTCATTGCATGAGCATGTTCTACTAACTGCCCAGAACGGCTGCTTGCTGTTTGGATACTGGTTTTTTGGTTTTCAGCAACCTTTAAGTGTTGACGCACACACATTCACGCAAACATATATATAGAAAAAGCTTATGTTAACGTGAAATACAAAAAGCGAAAAAAAAAAAAAACAAACTGGCTGACTGTGTTCGTGTGTTTCTTTAATGAATGTCACCCTATTTGTCATTTGAAATGCATTTTCAGCTTCGCATTTACTAAAAATATATATATTTTTAATAATTTAGTTTTTTTCCTTTCTTTTTTTTTTTTTTCTCTGTAGCTACTCTTTTTCTCGCTTTTTCTTATTTTTCATTTTTTTTTTTTTTTTTTTTTTTTTTTTTGCTTTCAAATGACAGGTATTTCTACATTATAAGCATAGAGGTTTATATATACATATATATGTATGCACATGCATTTCTACAAACATACCTACATAAAAACTTATAGGCGAGCAACAGCATATAAGCAAGCATTATATATATATATGTATATACATATATATGTATTTAAAAAGTGGAAAAGAATAAAAAAAAATAAAACATTCGTTTTTGTACTTATGAATATTGCGTTATATATACGTATGCATATGGAAGTACATATTCGACGTCATAGAGTTATGTATACTAAGTATTTAGTATATTTTCTACTTTATAGACTTTCGCCTTTAAGAAGAAAAATAACAAAAAAAAACTTGCTATTACTCTACATCTATAAATACATAGGTAAGTACTTCATGTGTGTATATACAGGTGTATATATGCATATGTGTATATGCGTGTAAACGCTTTTTATACAAGTGGTCAATTAGAGGAGGTCAACTTGTTTCCAAGTTTTATACTCCATTATTATTAGCATTATTGTTGTTCGCAGATATATACTATGTTCACTTCATTTTTATATCCATTTCCCATCATCGGTCAGTTAGAGTAGATTAGCAAGTAGTATCAATTATATGCAACGCATAGAATTACAAATAGATGATCTTATAAAGTTTTGTAAACATTTGCTTTGCATTGGTGAAAAGAGTGGAGTAGTTTTAGTCAAGTTTCTCTGTTCATGTATTCGACAAAATGATGCAATTTCAACCTTAGAAGGTTCGTTTAAAATGTAAGCAGGACCGAGCCCTTCAAGGTTAGTTAAGTTTTGGAAATTTTTTAAGTAAAAAAATTAATTTTCCAACATCGCCTAAACATAATCAAGGATTGGTTCCTAATTACGAGAGGGCTATTTAAGTAAGTTGTCAGTGTTTTTAGTTTGTGCAACTGTCTAAAAAGTGCTGCCACCTTATATATATATATAAATGATAGAATACACACGTACAAGGAATATTCATACACATATGTCGTATGATATCGTACACACATATATATAAATATATTGATAGATTGTGTATGGAAGGATACGATAAATAATATAAAGATTGTATATGGTGGGTTACGATAAATGTAAGATATATATGCGTACATAAACATGTATATACGTACAGCATTGTATCATATATATCCTATTTAGACTATGTATGCAGATGTATCGTAAATATCACATGCGTGTAAGTTATATATACATAAATCATATCCGATACGATAAATATCATATGCGACAGGATATATATACATATATATCTATATGCATATATCATATACGATACGATAAATATAAGATACGTATACATATATTTATATATATATACATAGGTATATATATAAGAAATTGTAAGTGTACGCATATCGTATGTATGCATGAATACATACATATACGCATTTAGCACTGTATCGAAACGTATATTCTCCAATATCGGGCAAATGAATCTGCTAAACTTTACTTTCCAATCATATAGCGTACATAGACTAATGATGAACAAATGCAATTTCTTTGCCCTTTTTTTACATTAAAAGGTACTGCCAAGTCATACATAAATATCGTATATTTATGATATATAGGAGATAGGATCATTATTTGAATGAAAGGACTAACATTTCCTCTTATAATTAAATATCGTTCATAAATTAATAGCGAGCCCAAAAGAAAAGCGTTTGAAATGAAGATAACTTCAAGATAAAGTGCTGCCAAATCGTATAAAAATATGATGAAAAATAAACGCGCTCTACAATATACATTAACAACGCGTTGACGTCGTTGGTCGTTGGTCATTTCATCTTTCGTTTAATTTTACACTCATTCAACATATACAAGCTAAAAATGTGGACTTGAAGATTCGGCTTAACTTGAATAAAATATATTTCTTCTAATTTTTTTTTTTTTTTTTTTTTTGTTTTCTCAATCATTCACAAAGTAGTTCTTAACTAAGTGAAAACTAACCAACTAACTAACCCAAGTTAATCGTTTGACCGGTTTTACGTACATATGCATATTTTTATACGTATATAAAGGAATGACAGTAATTTTGTAACATGATGTTTTAATTACATCATAATATATCAAAAGTGATTATGAACATTAATTTCCTACAACTTTAGTGATTAATTTTATACACATATACATCTATAAAGTCGAAATACATACATCAGCAACATCTTTATTTGCATTGATATGTCATCCATAACACATGTGTGTATGCATTATTACTATTTATTTTTGTTTTTTTTTTTTTGTTGTATTTGATTTTATCTAACAGTTGAATATTTTATAACTCATTCTATACATAAAAAAAGACAGTTTTTCTTTTCAAATTAAACTTGAAAGCACATTGCAGAGCACAAAGCGTAGATGGTTTAGTTACGCGGTAACACTAAAGAAAAAAATTTTTTTTTTTTTATATTTGGAATAAAAATTCCTTTTTTTTTAGAATTTTAATGTCAGTGTACTTGAACGCAATAGAGTTAAGTAGTGCGTTACTACTCACCTGACGTTTTTAATGGCGGGCAGGGTATGCGCTTAGTGTTTGGACTTTAGCAATGAGCTAATAATTCTCTGGCATTACTAACTAATGCCAGGATAAGCGCTATGTGTTCGGACTTAAACAATTTGTTATTATTATTACGTACATTAGTATTATGGCTTTATTGGCACATCAGAGCTTGAGGGTAGTATTCAGTCATAGAGAACGAATTATGTACATACGAAATTATCCAGGTTACGAAAAACTCCCCACAGATACAATTGGCAATATGTGTATTTATCCTGGATACGAGATAATTCGCATAGAGAAATCAAAGAGTTCACTACAAGGGGTTGGCATTTTTTTCTGTGTAGACCCAGTGCTAAGAGTCCAAGATATTGCCACGAGATTTAGCACAGGGCTAAGGGCATGGCGTTGTCGTTGTTACGGCAGGGGAAATTGATGCTGGAGAAGTCTTTTTGGGGAGATGCTGAAGAGTGTTGTTGCAGGGAAGCTATTGTTGTGAATTTGTCGTGGGAACTCTTGCGGGGAGAGATGAAGGGAGATTTTCTGATTTCGGAGAATTTCGTGGTGTTACTTTTAGGTATTGAAAGAAATAACTGATAAGCTTTCCAACATTCTGGCATGTTAGATCGCTTCAATTGTCTTGCGTATTGCGGAACGCCAGTTAACGCTTCTCTTTAAGGCTTGTGTCATGAATCATGTTAGTAGGTGCAAGAGCCCAGTTAATGCTCAGGGTACAGTATTCTAACTTAAACACTGTGCACACTACTAATCGGCGTAAGAATAAGGGATTAGTGTTTGCTCTTAAGATTTAAGTTACTAACAAGATGACGTTTTTTCTGGAAACTAGATATCAAGGTCACTAAATAAATTAATCTTTTAATAACAACAGTTTGCATATTTAATAAAGTACTTACGCTCTTAGGCAGGGAATATATCCATGCGTTTAAATCGCTAGCATGCTTTTATAACTTTATTAAGAACTTCAAACTTTGACTGTCCTCAACGCATGTTTACATAAATGTGAACAAAATGCACATTTGTGAATACTATATATATGACGATTATATGACGATTTTTTTTTTTTATTTTATGTGCGATTTTTCAATATTTGTGAGAAAAATAGTTTTCAAGAAACGCAAAATAAAAATACAAGCAACGAAAATCATTAAATGCATAATAAAAGTCTTAATCACTCGCTTCTCACACACCTAATATTTATAAATACATTCATCTTGTCTGTCTGACATAACAACTGATAGGCTGTTTATGTTTTCTATTAAAATGTTTTTTATTTCATAATTAAATAATAGTTTTTAGCACACGATGACATCAATTATAAAATACAATGTAAACAGGCGACAACTGCTGCGTTTCGATTCTTTTTTTTTCTTTTAAAAGTTGATGGTATATTAGTTCGTTATTTACTTTGTAAAGCAAAAGATTATGCAGCAAAGATGAAAAAAGATTTTTTTAATTACATGGCAAACAAACGCGAATTGATTCAGATTTATCAGCAGATTATTAAATATGACCGTCTGTCTGGCTGTCTGCCCGCCTGTATCTCTATTTGTTGTTCAGATTTTATTAGATATTAACATTGTAAATTAATAAATTAAACTTAATGTTGTGGAAATTATTTAAAAAATAAAAATTTTCCTTACGGTTTTATACCCTACACCACTTATGGTACAAAGGTATATAAAGTTTGTATGGATGTGTGCAATATACAGAAGGACTTGAGATAGATCGCTGTCGACCGATTCAGAATCGCTTTTTGAATTTAAGCTTGTCTGTCCGTCTGTCCTTTTGAAGATCGGCGCACCTTTCATTGCATGAATGTAGAATCAACGACCTGTAAAGTAGCTTTCTGAATCGATCTGTCAGTCCGTCTGTCTGCCCGTCTTGTTATCTTATGTTTTACTTACGGGCTCTACTGAAACCAATTCGCATCGAACCCCATGTAACACCTTACTTTTAAAATCTATATATGAATACCTGTAGGGTGGTGTAGGGTATTTAAAAGATGGGCTTTGTCCCATTATTGTGTTCTTACTAGTTTTTCATTTAAAATGTTGAAAAAAATGCCTACTTCCTTCCCATTACTCTATTACTACCCCAAGCAGTTCATTGATATTGGTTCATAGAAAAAAAAAGGGGTGAGGTTAAAAATATTCTTCCTCGCAATAGAAGTCCTAGAAGCACCTAGATGCTTTTCTTCATGATGGTGCCACCTTGAAGTGCATGTATTAAGAATACTTCTTGACTTTTGCTTGTCATTGTAGCCAGCTGATCGTAAACAAAATCTATTAGAAGAAGATGAAAAGTCTGGCACTGATGGCAGAAAACGCACTGTAGCTTACTCTATCGGACTGCCATTCAAGTTAACTATAACGGTAACGCATTTTTCTAACGTGGGCAGACATCAATAAGCGGCGTCAATCTGAGGAGGCTCTCTGGGAAATTGCTGCTCACTTTAGAAATCTTTTTAAGAAAATTTATATGTCAGAGTTACTTACTTAAGTTTACTTTTCGTTGCTTATAGTTGTTTTTAGTTTTTAGTGTGATTAGTGTCACGATTAAAGGATTTTTTACTCGTTAGCCAGAAAAATGCTTACTTTACCGTTAGGTGCAAACTATGTGTCCATTACAGCGAGACCATTATCCACGACCATCAAGTTCACCCGAGAATTATAAACCGGCCCCTGTTCTTTTTATTTTCTTCGTGCTTGAAAATTAGTCTAATCACTTCACAACCGCGCATACCGTGATTATTAAACTGCAATTTACAATGCCGCCGAAGAGACAGTGATCTTAAAACTCACCAAAAGTATTTATCAGGATTATCTAAAAGATTGTTAAAACAATGGTTGCATTGCTGCGAACAATTATTGGAAACACGGACATGCCTGTAACCAATAGATTACTTGCTCGAACGATAAATCTTCATCAAATCTCTCTACTCT
Organism: Glossina fuscipes; assembly: GCF_014805625.2. Taxonomy (NCBI): domain Eukaryota; kingdom Metazoa; phylum Arthropoda; class Insecta; order Diptera; family Glossinidae; genus Glossina; species Glossina fuscipes. The sequence goes on along the minus strand of NW_023998438.1, from coordinate 304,874 downwards.
TGATCAGCTTAAGATTCAAAAACGAGTTCTATTAGTGCGTTCGTTCTTCGAACTATAGAGACTTGAAGTGTACTTGAAGGATACAATAATGGTTACGCCTTTTTTTTTTTTAGATTTTATATTTTACCTACTGGTGCTTCGACTGAATGATTTTTCTTTTCATTTATTAAACTTGGCATTTCGATAACATTCTTACAAGGAAAGGGTGCATGGAATAATGGATAGATAGACACAGAGCTGTGTCACGGAGAAGAAATTTCCTAATGATCAAATATTGGATCACAAATACAAGGATCAAAATCTATCATTCTTTATAAAAAGTCAAAGAAAAAAAAGGATATTATAGTTTGACCCAACACACTCATATAAAGACTTTTCAAAATAAAGTGCTACATGAAAAGTGAGCGAAGAAATGGTCCGATCTCAATCATTTTGAATAGTTTTCATCGCTGGATCGAAACATATCGGTTTAGCAAATTTCATTAAAAACAAAACAAGCTTAGATCGATTCGGGAAGTGATTTTGAATCATATCGGAATAATAGAGAGTGGGTCTATCCCAAGTCCTTATGGGTGTTACACACACATCCACACAGTTTATTACACCCTTGTGCCTTGTGTATCAGTTTTTTACATGAAATTCGATAAGCATTTGAAAATTCAGCTTTTTATTTATAAATTTATAATAAATTTATTTATAATTTTTATTTAAAAATCCAAATAAAACGTCTTATTGTAATAAAAAATTTTTTTTTCCCCATTTTTTTTTTTTTTTTTTTTATATGTGGATTGACTTCCGCATTTATATAAAAGCGAACAACAGCAACATATATATATATATATATATACATACAGATATGTACATATATACCTTCTAATATAAAATGCGTTGAGTGTGAGATAAATCATCAATTGAATTAAGATTAAATAACAATCTTTGTTATGCTATGGCGTTGCGGCTGCTGCTTAGAATAAATAAACAAAAAAAAAAAAAAAGAAAAGAAAAAAAAATCTATGAAATGTAGGCGTCTTGGAACGTTTATAGGTTTCCATAGTGTGTTTATTTTAATAAATATGAGAGAATTGAAATTATCAATAACAATAACAATAGTGACAACAACAACAACAACGGTAAGAATAGAAATAATAATTAAATGATGAAAATTAAAAAAAAAGCTGAGATAACGTTAGAAATTTTATAATAAATTGCGTTTTTAATTGAATTTTATACGAATAGACGAAAAGCGAGGGTTAATGATTATAGAAAAATCGTACGCCGCTGCCGGTTTGATTGAAGTTAACTAACTGGCTTTTCTTTGTATGAATTTCTTGTTTTTTATTTATTTATTTATTTATTTATTTTTTTTGGATCTGCGATTAGGCAACGCAATAGAATTGTTGTTGAATGATATCTTTCACAGTTTCTATCAACAGCTACTTATAACACATACATAATGAGCCTTATGGACAGAGGGACAATTAACAGCATTAGCTGTACATCCTATATTCATCTCATCTCATTCATTTGATATGGGTTTCGATAGTGACAGAATCGATTAAACAATTATATATTTACTCCTTACGGACAAAAAAAATATACATTGTTAACATTTTTTATTCTTCTTGTTTGCTATGATTTCTTTTCCAATTCTGTTCTTATTTGATTTAATTATCAATTGAGAATGTAGTCGCTCTGTATAATTTATTCATACATTTTCTGTATATATATTTCTAGAAGTTGTTATTATACTTTTTATACCTTTTTTTCATATTATGCAGATATGCAAGTACGCATATATATACTTATATATATATGCATAAGTTAAGTATTTATTTATATACTTGCACGCATATACATGCTTACATATATATACATATATTTATGGTGAAACGCGAGTCAAATCCAAGTCATGTCATTTGTTTGTCTATCTTGCCCACTTGTTTTATCTGTCTGTCCGTCTTCTACGTTCTCTCTTTGTTATCTCTGGCAGCCTTGTCTGCTTGTTTTGTCTGCCGGCCTTATTTGCCCGCTTTGTTCGCTTGTCTTGACCCACCTGCCTTATCCGTTTGCCTTGTCTGCCTTGTTCGCCTTGTCTGCTTTGCTGTCTGTCTATTTTTGTCTGCCCATCTTCTCTGTTGATCTTGCCCGTCCGTATGTCTGTTCGTCTGCCTTCTCTGTCTTTTCATTCTGTCCTGTCTGCTGGAACTCCCTCTCTTTGTCTGTCTGTCTGTCCAATTAATAAATTTACGCTTGCAATATTAAAAGTCTACTCTTTATAAAAATAATTCAATCCAGAATCAACTAGAGCTCAAATACACGTTTCTTCGGAAATTCGTAAAATTTCCTCTACTATTTGCAATGAACTTGTAGCTAGTCCTTTTCGATTACGTTATGGTATTGGAAATTGTAGAGCCTTTGGTGTAAAGTTTAGAGCACCATCTTAAATCGTACCACAATAAACTCCGAAATCTTATTACATCAGTTCAAGAGCAAGAACCTATGGAAGTGATTTTTGTGTAGTGGGGAGTTTTAAAAAATTGCATTGTAAAAAACTAAGCAGAATATCCTTGATCAGATCTACTTTCATCTGTTTCTAATTTTCTTCTGCTTCTAAACCTTAAAAAAATTCCTGTAAAGCAAGATTTGACAAGAGAACGACCAAGTACATGCCAACATTTAAGCTAAGTCGCAAACAAGTAAAATAAGACGGAATTTATATAAAAATTCATATGATGTTTTTTTTTAATCTCATCTGATTATATATATAAAACGTCGGTAAGATCTAAGTCCTATGAGAATTCATAAAGAAGTCTTAGCATCTGTATATGCAAAATTAAAGTCCCTAAAGAGAATCATTTGTGGAAAGAACCCGGAAATGGAACTTAGTATGTGGAAAGAACCCAGACATGGAACTTAATTTGTGGAAAGAACTCAAAAGTCAAATCATTTCGAAGAGTAGAATAAAGATATTAAAAAAAATTCCAAATTTTTTTTCTTTTAATATGACTCAGTCGACATGGTAATGGTGGAAAAGGAACGAAATAGAAAGTGATAGAGACAGTGGTCGCGAGACTGAGCGCCCATACTAAAGCTAGGCAGAATTATGCTCTATTCGACCTGAGATTTGAACTCACAAACTTTGGTTTTGATAGTCGCGCGGCTAGTCGGCGCGGGCAAGGAAGTATCGGAAACTTAGTACAGTACTCATTAAAGGAAATTCAAAATTCGAACTTTTTCAAAATCAAATTAGAAAGCTTCGAAAAAATAGGGGAAAAATTTACAATATTGTTGCCGCATCACTGGGTTGGTCACAAAACTTTGTCACGAATGCTTTAACGCTCGAAAGCAACATACACCTATTTTGTGTATGTACGCTCAACCACTTAACCAAAAATCAAGATGTCGACGTTCTCTGCACAACAAGACACTATTACTTGGAAACTCAAGCACACTTCGCATGGCGAACATATACAAGTACCACTTTTTCTTTTTTTCCCTTCCACTCTACGTAATCCTTCCCAATCATCACAATAACCACAAGTGTAGTGGCATCCATTAAGTGGTTGGTAAGTTCAAAAAAAGGCAAAAATCTAACTTATACAAAATGATGGAACTTTGATTTGAAGCTTAATGCTTAGTCTTAAGGCATTCGTTAGTTAATCGGACATTTTTTCTTTAAACGCGTTCCTCTCGCCTGATGAGTGACCAGAATTCGTTTTTAATTTAAAATTTGTACATTTATTTTTACTTTTTATTTTTCCTATGTAATCTTATCAATTTATAGTTTTTGTATAAAATTATTGCATTTAAAAAATATTGTTTATTGTGAATATGAAAAAAAGTGGGGGAAAAATAAAAAACAACAAAACTTTAGCTTATCAAACACTGCACTGCGCTGGCTGGCATTTAACTCTAAATGTTGTGGCGCATTAAAAGTCGTCGCGACGTCTATGATATTGATTTGATGTTTAATTGAAATTTCTATTCATTTACAAGTAATTGTTTTGTTGTTCGCTTCCTTTTCTTTTCTTTTTTTAATTTTTTATTTTTTTTTTATTTTAATTTTCGCTTTATATAAATAAAATAGTTTTATTATATTGTGATAACAAGGTAATGATTTAAATGAAAATCTATTTAATGCATTGCAACTGAAGACGTAACGTCACGTAAAAGATCATACTCCCTTTTCTTACTACAATAAGCCTCTTAACATAATCTCATATACCGTTACCTATATTCGCATTTATGTTATATGTGTAACCTTCCTCCGCCAGATACCAAAACTCTTAGCCGGCATTTTATTTGAAAAACAAAAACAATTACGACAATTCCAGTTGCATTCTTCTGTTCGATTTCATTTTTCCGATAAGATAATGTATACATAAATGCGACATTATTTCTTTTGTGTTTTCTTTTGCAAGTCTGATAACATTCTCTAGTTACTAATGCTCTTATCTAATTGCGTTTGTAAGTATTTATGTCGCACTTAATAATACAACAAGTATTAGCAGTAAAGCGGTCAGATTAAGACGAATATTGTTCACCCATTGCTTAACATATGAAAACTATCTGTCATCTAGTGTTAGGTGAAGTAGTGAATGATTTTAAGCTTTTAAGAATAGAACTGAAAAGAAAGGAACAGGGACAAGTCGTAGTCTCAGAGGAGCATGCTCGATCGGTAAGCGTTACGCCTTTACCAACCAGACAGACCAATTATGCTCGCGGCTATTCATGTGGCCCATAAAATAAAAATGAACAGAAGGGAAAGCTATGCCATCATGTACCGAAGAGGGTACATCTGCTCATAAAGTATGCTCTACCGTATGGAGATTTGAATTCGCGAACACTGTTATGATAGCCATAACACGGATGAGATGAGATAAAATTGAGAAGAAAGAAAGAAACTTTTCTTATCATGCACCCAAAAAGGTACATGTGCCGTTTAAATCTCATCTTCTCCTAAACGTGTTAAATCCCTTCCACTATTTGCACTGACAAGAAATGAATGTATGCTCTGTGATGCTATTATCACTTTGCTGCACTTTTCAATGAGTTGTTGCCGATCTCTCACTACAGCTACACGATCAGGCATTACGCTTATCGTAATTAAAGTATGCTTTCCAACACTTGGGATTGAATTTGTGTTGGCTGACTGACTGACTTTGCTACGCAGTAGAAAGGTGTGAGTGCCACAAAGCTTGCTTTATATAATAATAAGTTTTCTTCCCTTGTCGTAGTAGTGGGCAATGTGAACTCCTTCCGCTGGGGGGGGCCAACGCGTTAATAAAGAATATTGTTTGAGTTTAAGGAAGACAAATAATACTAATAAATAGAAGTAAGCAAGATAGGTCTTACTTTTCGAACACAATATTAGTACAGGGGAATAAAAGTGAATCTCAGATCTAGTTGCAAAGAAGCTTGAAAGATTAAGAGTTAATGTTTTATCTGACAAACGTGATTTTTTTATCTCATTTGGACGGAATAGTGTACAAGCACTGTCTACTTGCAGTACTTATTTATAGCTTAACTGAGACCGAGCGACGGAGTGATCAAACGTTAGTCGTAGTGTGTCGATTGAATATGTATGCCGCTCTTTTTTTTCTTGTTTGACGATTTTGATCCTAATAACTACAATGCAGCGTTAGAGATATATAAAAATTGCTTATGTTATAATATTTTTTATTTATTGCATTTTATTTATTTATTTAATTATTTATTTATTTATTTTTTTATTATTTATCTTTTCTTTTTTTTTTTGATAAGTAAAAGAGAAAAAAATTTGTAGTACTTACTTATGCTGTGGCGTTACTGTTGCGGTTGTTATTGATGATGACAACGACGGCGATGAGGATGATGACAACAACGCAGTTGACGACAACAATAAAGATGATGATGATGATGTTGATAATGGCACCTCAATATTGTGCGATGTGCGACGTCTCTCACCTCCACCCATATCGGCTAAACGTGCAAAATCTGTGTCACGATCCAGATAAGCTAAACGTGCAGAACGTCGCGATTCTAATAAACGCACTTCTTCTAAACGTTTCTTTAGTTCAATCGGTTCCTAAATATTAAAATAAAAACAAAATAAAACTAAGATTTTCGATCACTTTAATATATATTATATAAATTATCTTATTTAAAAATTCTACAAGTCGACTTTAGAGAAAAAAGAAAAGAAGATAACTGCCTTGAATAATAAATATTTCCTTTATAGATTAGTATTTAAACGCTTGCGGGGGGAGATACATACAATCTTTAAAAATTCAGCTGTTATGCTTGATAGTGGTATAAATCTGTTTTTGAAAAAAATAATAACTTAACCAAGATAATCCTTAAACATTGCGAATTATTTTGTTAATTGTGATCGTGTCGTCCATTTGATTATCTGTTCAGTTATTGTTTTAACTTTTCTAATTCCTGCTCTTTACATCAATTTGAATAACTGTGAATTTGCTTTCGTCTGCAATAGTCTATCTGTCTGTACGTCTGTAACTTTTTCACTGGATATCCACCTGGCTATCCGTCCATATGTCTTCCTCTCCAACTATCTATTCTGCGATCTACCTGATCCTCTCTTTTGATACACATCTCATTATCTGTCCATCTATGTTTTTATTTCTCAATCTATTCGCCACTATGTCTGTCTGGCACTTTCTTTCGATTCCCCGCTGATTATCTGTCCATCAGCATTTTTATCCAACTTTCTACTTGAATGCCTATCTGACCCTTTCTTTTTGTATCCTTTTGATTAGATGCCTATATGTCTTTCTGTGCAACAGTCTATTCGCCTGTCTATCTTCTCAGCCCTTTTTCTCGATCGTATCCGTCTGTCTAGCTATTTCCCTTGATATTCTTTTCATTATCTGTCGATCCGTCTTTCTGGACAACGGTCTACGCCGATGGGTACCTAATCAGATTTCTGGAAATACAACCACCTATCTGTGCACCTGTGCACATGTCTTTCTGCTTAACAGTCCAGCTGCACATCTGTCTTCATCATTGGCCAGTCTACTTAATTGAACCCTCAAAAGTTCACCTTAGTATTTATTTATCTGTTTTTTTGGCCAACAGTCCACCTAGTGGGTCTCCCAGCGAATCCCACCTCTTGACATCCATTTGATTATCTTTCCATATGTCTTTCTATGCAGCTGTCTACTCTCAACTTAATACTCGTCTATCCGTCTTTTCTTTAAAACTCTTCTTGGACTGTTTATTATCTGCCGATATGTCTTTCTTCCCACTCTTCGTTTGTGTACTTAGTCCTGTCTATCCAGCCAATTTGTCTAACCCTTTTCCTCGACATTGTTTTGATTATCCAGTCACCTGTGTTTGCGTCCGACAGTCTATTCATATGCCTGCCTAGTCTGATCTGCGGAAATCCATCTAGTTATGTGTCCATCTATCCATTTTTCCATTCTTTCTCCAACTGTCTACTTTCACCTATCTGTCTTTCCCTTGACATCTATCTATACACACATGTATTTAACTTTACCCCTTGAGGTCCACCTCTGTAGGTATCCATCTACCTCTCTGGACGACGGTCCATTTGTACCGGTTCATGGTAACCATTTCAAAGTCTATCCATCGATTTTTTATCCATTTGTTCATTCGTCGTTCTGTCCTTCAATATCGATATACTATTTACTAAACCATTTTACTATTTACTAAACCATTAGATTAGATTAATCTTTCTGTTTTTCTCTGTCTGTTCGACAAAAAATGCATTTTGTTTTGCTTTTTTTGTCAAAGTTACTAGGTGGAGACAAAAAAAAAAAAAATCACGCCAAGCACATATCTAATTTTCACACAAAATATAAAACTATAAAAAAAACATTTTTTCGCCCACAGTCAAAAAATGCAAAAAGCAAAAACAAGCCTCGAAAAATGGAATATTACAATATATTTTCATTTCTCGTCACCATATAGGGTATGGTCGATGTAGATATGACATTTGACTTGAATCAATCGAAAATGCACGACGACTATGCCTATGATGCGATAAAATGATTTGAAACTTTTAACTTTCCTTAAATTATTTTTCTTAATACTTTAATACTCGTATATAAATTTATAAACTCTGAACTATGCCTTTCTCTCTCTCTCTCTCTCTCTTTTTAATGGAATAAAATTTTTAGAATCTATCCTTCAGTGATATAGTCATATGTAAGCTTTATCTTTATATCCATGTTTATGGAAAAATGTTGTTTTTCATTTTGATAAATATCTATTCATTTATACAAAATATACATATGCACATATATAACTGTCTATGTATATGCGTTTGATATATGATTACTTTACATGTCTCTATACTTTATGTAAAAAGGCCAACAAAACAAAAAGAAAAACAACTCAATATGAATAAATGACTAAAAACTAAAAAATAAAGAAAACAATTAACTTGAAATGCAAAATTGCAAATCATTATTATTCTTTTCTTTGCTAAAAAAAATATAAAAAAAAAATTTAAAAAAAATAAGAATAAAAAGAAATAAAAGAAAAAAAAATTAAATGATAATCTTGGTATTATGCGCATATGCTTGCTTGTACGCCCATGTAATAAAAATGGACGTAAAGGTTACCTTAGGCCTCACCCATTTTCATTGCAAAATCTTTGAAATCTATTAAAATGCAAGTGGAGTAAAGTCTTACGAGTTTAACGAAATTTCAAATTAATTTTCATTACAGCGAGCATTGGAAAACTTTTGTTTTGTTCCATTTTGGTTTTAAAACCTATGCATGTTAAGACTTGCTCAGGTAACTGAAAGATTTTTTTTTTTTTTTTTTGATTTTTTTATTTCCTATACGCATATAACGGTCTTACTCACAAAAAAAGAAGCAAGGGAAGGGCAAAGGGGCTAGAAGTGTAGTCATACTCTAGGCGATTTGTATTTTGCCTTCACTGATCACCATACATTCGATAAAAGTACACTCTACCATACTTGAGATTTAAACCTACGAACTACGAGCTTGGCAGTCACGATTCCTACCTACTTAGCTAGTTAGGCCGATTTAAAACTCATCGATTATCCTGTCAAATAATCACAAGGCCTAGTAATGGACCATGTTTGAATATCTAATAAAATAGGTATATTCTCGATTAGCATGAATGGTTCAAACCTCATCGGTTGTCTTGTCAAAAAATCGCAAGGCCTAGTAATGGACGATGTTCGAATAGCTAATACAATAGATATACTCTTGATTAGCACTACGCCATTTTAACTCAATCCGTCGGTCTTTCTGTCTGTTTATGTTTCCGTTTGCCGTTTCCTATTAAAACTGCGCTGGGTATATAAATTTGGTGATGAAATGTTTCTTAGCAATTAGTGTCAGATTAACACCCTTACAAAATTACTTTAAACCGATATAAAAACCACCCATCATTAGATAAAGCATTTCTTTGCATTTTTTGTTTTGTTTTTCACTTTAAAGCCTTAAATTTTTTTTAAATTTTTCTTTAAGGAGAATTAAGTCCCAGTTAAAACCGCACATTTTAAAAAACTGTAGGTCCTGATCGGTTCCTTTTTTATGGGAAATAGCTGCGTCTTTCAAGCAAATAATAAAGCAGATCGAGTATAGCTGACTTCACATATTTTTTTTATCTTCTTATTTTATGAATTTAGTCCTGGAAGAACAACTGGTTGTTTGAGGTTATCTACGTATGCGTTTGTGATCTTTTTTTTGGGCATCATAATAAAAATGGTGTTGCTATGCGGACAGACAATAATTAAGAAATCAACATTAGTCAGATAATTAATGTCTTTAAGCGAAGGTAGTCGGAAGGAGTAATGTCTGGTAAATATGCCCATTTTAGTGTTGCTAACGCTGATTGGACTAGTTTTGCTATGATAGTGGAAAATGACGAAAATGTGACTTTTTCCATATTATGTTCATTTTTCGACTTTGTCGCATCAGTTTTATCTAACAGTAACGCTAGGAATATTCGCCTTTACCCTCAATGCAAATGCCTCTCTTTTCTGATTTATTATTATATCTTGCCCTTCGTAGAGTTATTTCTCGCCAAGATTCAAGAAGTAACGTTAAACTTTTTTAGGTACCTAACTCCATTTATGCTCTCAAAAATTGTGCTCGATTAAAGATGAAGTAACATCATCTCTTTAAAAGATCAAGATGTTCGAAACTAAGTTTAGCAAAAGTCTCTTATAGCATTTAACACTACTCACTGACTCTACGCACAGACTAAATTGCATTTCAACCTTATTTTTTATGCTGAATTCATAAGGCCTTTAATCTTTAATATATCTTTTTAAGCGGTCTCCAATGAACATCTAATATACAACATACACATGAGCAAGTAAAAACACCATAGCCGGACACGGGTACGGAGCAACATCAAATTCCCTACATCATATCAATTATACAGTTATTCATGCAATCACTGATATTGAAAATGGTTGACAGTATGTTCGAATTAGAACCATTTTCAATAGAGTTTGTCCTTCCGGCCTGTAGGTTGAATACAAGAAAACAAGGCGTACGAACGGACGGAGAGACAAGCGTAGATTGATTCAGAGAGCGCACACGCCCGCTGAAAGCTGAATATACCCTTGTACCATAAGTGATGTACGGTATAAAGACATAACAACAAAAATTATTTTTCTTTGGGACAAAGTCTCTCGGTGCAACAAAATTCAAAATATTTCGAATGTTTTAACTTGTAGAGTTAAGAAAAGACAACAAGACGGACAGACGGACAAAATCATAAACTGATTCACAAAGCGATTTTAAATCGATCGGTATAAGAAAAATTGGGTCTATTCCAAGTACTTCTGGGTGTTGCGTGTATCCGCACAAACTTAATTTATCCTCGCACCAGGTATAGGGAATACAAAGACAATTCAAGGCTTGTCCTTAAATATTCAACAAATATCTCCCCTCCCCTTCCGCCTTTCTAATGAAAATAGAGAATAGTTTACTTTTGTCCAAAGGTTACAAAGTAGAAGCTTTTTCTTTACGTCAATGCATTTCAGTATCCGTTAACCTTAACCTCAACGTTAAATAAAAAAAAAAGCCATTTCGAAAAAGGTGCCTGTTGGGAAAATCACATATTCTTTTTTTCTTTGGTTAAAAAGTTCAAAAATCGGATCTCATGCAAAGTGTACGTTTATCTTTGTACTTTAAGGAACGTTGTAAGTTAAAAAAATGTTTTCGCTTGAAAGCGAATGTCGAGCAAGAGAATATTATTTACTCAAGGATCCAAAAATGTTTTATTTTGATTACCACTGTCAAACAATCCGGCCTCTCACCGAACGCCTAAAAACTTTATTTACCTTTACGAACTTATGTACTTTTTTTTTATATATATGCATACAAACTTAAGATTAAAACTGAGAAAGGCAATGGGTTTCATGCAAAAGCCATAACTGTCTTTTTATTTATTTATTTTTCCTTTTTTTTTTCGTAGCAATTTCAAGTGTTTATTTAATATTTTGTATATAAATTTATCACCATGATGACCTTGAAAATTTATCTGCTATAAAGTAATGTAGTCCAAGCAATGCCTTAAATAGGGACAAAAAAAAAAAAAAGAAGAAATTTCTTTTAATCACCTGTTGCATATATAAGAGATTTTAAGGATATGTACGCCTGTACAGTTATCCTTGATATATTTATCACCTCACACAGTGTAATACAATTTAATGCGATAATGTTTCTGTTGTTGTCTTTAATTTTTGCTCTGCACACTTGAATTTATTTATAGAAATTTTTATTATTAATATTATTTAAGAAATTTAATTTTATATATATTATTTAAGTAAAATGGCAAAAGAACAGAAATTTCGTTATGCACACACACACACACACACACACACACGCAAACACGCACCCAACGCAACATATATATATATATTCACTAATGTGAATTATTTTTTTAATTTTTATTTTAGATTAAAAAGTTTTATTTTTGCTGCCGATGCACACTAATGATGTTGATGTTGTCTATTGTTGTTGTTGTTGTTATTATTATTGTTGATCTTGTTGCTCTTATTTTATTGTTCGTTGAACACTTGTGTGTTTGTTACCCTAAACAATGTATTTCTTTGATTAATTGTTGTCGTTTTTTTTTTTTTTTTCTTGCATATAAAATTTAATTATAAATTTTTTGCAATTTTTTTGTCGCCTTTTTTTCTTCTTCTTATTTGCTTTCTTAACGCAATATTTTCTTGTAAATTTCGGGTAATTTCGTTTCTTCACAATTTACACAATATATTCACTTTTTAATGTAAAATTTTTACTAATATATTTTCTTTTTTTTTTTTTTGCTTATTATCTAAAGACATGCAAATTTTTTTTTTTTTATTTTTATTTATTTATCTATTTATTTATTTATTTTTTTTTTCTTTTGTTCTTTTTTTCTTTCCACAGTTATTATAGATGTTTTTATATGTATTCTAGCATACACTGCTGCTGGTGTTTTCGTTTTTTCTTTTTTTTTTTCTTTTTGCTTTGGTTTTTATTACAGACAAAATTTAAATTGTAGGCCAAAAAGAAAGAAAAAAAAGTGCATAAAGTAGCACAAGATTCTATATACACCTATGCTGGGTTACACTACACAGCGACGACACAACTTGTTTCACTGACAAATAATTTCGAATAAATGAAATAAAAGCGAAATATTCGTCACTCATACGACATTGATGGCGCGGCGCTATCGCTTACTGCTGCGTCTGCACTGCAGCACCACTGACCAAAAACAGAAATTTTCAAGTATTTGTTGAATGTGCCTTAATTTTTTTTTTCTTTTTTATTTATATGTATATATATATATACAAAACACCGGCCGGTAATGATGTAAAGAAAATTTTAATACACAACGTACATATAAACTTGCGCGTATACCTTCATTTCACTTTGGAAGAATATTTACTTTCTTTAAATCTAATACGATTGAGTTTAATCCGTTAGTTTATTTACTTATTTTTGTCGTTCTTTTTAAAACAAAAAAAAAAAAAACAAAACAAAGACAAAAAAAGAAAACACAAATAAAAAACAATTTTTTTTTTTTTTACACAATTTTTATTATTTAACTTTTAAATCCATTTTCCTTATTAATCGTTCGCTGTTATATTTTTGTTTTAATTTGTAGTTTATATCTGAATTTTTAAATAAACATTTCTTTTGTTTTTTGTATAATTTTTCAAGTCCTGCTTTGAACTATTGTTCGAAAGGTTTGTTTTTTCTATTCAAACAAAAAAACTTTTATTTTTTCTTTTTTTAATGAAAAAGAAAAAAAATCAAATTTTTTGTTATTGTTGTTTTATAAATTTTTGAAGTTTTCTGTTGTCCAATCCATTATTAACACTCGAGCGTTTTTCTTTCATTTTAATGCACTTTTTTTCCTATTACGGTCTAGTCCCCATCTATCCAAAATTCTTTACATTGAATTGTAAATAATGGAGCGTAGATGTTAACGGTTCGCGCGCGTATCCAAGAATGATTCTTAGGTTTAGCGTAACAGTATTACTAACCAACCAACAAAAACAAAACACCGACAAAAGCCAAAAAGCATATACCAGACCAGTCGCCAGCACACTCGCTGAGTATGAAGTACATGCATATGCAATTGTATAGAGTTGATTGTGGTGGTAGTTTTGTATGTGTGTGGTGATGTGTGTGTGTGTGTGTGTGAATGTGTTTTAGTGCTTTTTTTTTCGACTCATTTCCAAAGCATATCCATATAAAAAGCTACTTGCTTTTTTATTCTTTCTCTTATTCTCTTTTAAACTCTTTACTCAAAGTTTTCGACATATTTGAGTGCAAATCATACAAAAACAATAATAATTCTCTTAATTTCCTCAAATGACGGCATGGGGGAAGGGTTAAGTACTGTTTTTTTTTTTTTTTTTGTTTCAAAAACAATATATTCGCACATGCACTCAAGTGCTTGCACTTGCGAAAATGTCAATTTTTTTTGTTTTTTTTTGCTTCCCTTACTATTACGTAGGGGTTTGTTTATGCCTCTCCATCGAAAAAACGCCATGCTACATTTTACACTCCTTTGGCCTTGTTCTCGTTTCAAATTAACATAGAAATTTACACGAAATGCATAAACGAAGTTAGGAGAGAGAGAGAGCATCTATTAGAGATGTATCTACGAATTTGCTTTTTATTTATTTTTTTTTTCGCCTCTTCCGTTTGTTAAATATCTCTTATGTAGTTTACTTTGTCTTTGCTGCTTGTAACTCGTCGCAGAGTTACTGCTGCCCGTAAGCATTACACTTTTAAGAGTAAAGTTCAATTTCTTACTCTTTAATATTATATACACACACATGCACGCACACATATTAACTTCAATCGCCTACTCTTTAAGAGCACATGCACACACACACACACATACACACACACAAACACCCAATACCTTCTTAATCTATAAAAGCTAAAGTTTACAATTATTATTGTTTTCATCTTTGCATTTTTTTATTTATTTATTTTTTTTTATCTACTCAGAAAAAGTGAAACTTTGTTTTGTTTTTGTTCGTCTTCTCTTTCCAGTCTCTACATTGCCTACTATCTCTTTCATTCTCTCTCTTTTGCTCTTGTTTTTGTTATTATTTGTAACCAGGTTTCGTTCATATTTGTTGCACTCAGTTGACGTTTACGGAAAACTTTTTTTTGCTTTTGCTGTTGTTGGTGGCGTTGTTTTTTCATTTTTTTTTTTATCTGTTTTCGTTTTTTAATTGTGTGTAATTTGTTGTTGTATATGTAAAGTGTTGATTGTATACGAATTGCTGTAATCTATTCGCCGGCGTATTATGATAATTAATATCAATGCATAAAAATTTTGTTTCATTTTTTTTTTTTGTCTACTAAGCAAAAAATTCGCACACAGACACATACACAGGCACATAATTATTCCCACATTATTATTATTATTATTATTATTAATGATGTTATAATTTAATGCGATTTTTAAGATTGCGATTCATTTCATATCTTAAGATTAGCCAGCCAGCCAATAGCACAGTAGTTATTGCTATTGTTTTACTCATAACATTTACTCGTATATATCCGTGTTTATATTAAAACCTCTTTGTGCTACTTGTATGTTATTGAAATTACATTCTACGGCATGTTTAACAATCGATTTATTCATACGTTATTTAGTCTTACTCTTTGCAACCTTTTCACCTCTTATTATATATCATCTTCTAACTGACAATTTAATGTTAGAGAATAGAGAAATGGGTTTATATGTCGTTCCCGATTGCATATAGATACATATATGCATGCATATATACATTCATATATATATATATATATATATATAAAGAAATAAATAAGTCAAGCGTATCTCTCAGATTTTCTTATACATAGACATAATGATAAGCAACATTGAAACTTGTGCATATTTATGTAAATTAATAAAAACCCATATAAAGTAAAATGAAAACAAGTCAGAATACAATATACGTATACGCCGTAAGCCGAATCTTACAAACCATGCCATAGTATCCAAGTTTCTTGTTAATTGCCGTTATGAAGTCAGCAGCAGGTAGCATTCGGATGGCATTAGTATTGTATCATATAAACAAATTTTCTGGGAAAAAAATTCGAAATTGTTAAATATAAACAATTTTATAAAAATAATTGTTTAATAAAACATATGATAAAAATATTCGTTTTTTTTTTAGATTATTATCAATAATTTTAGGTAAAAACAAACTAGTTGTCGAATACTTTTTATTATAAAGTTAATTTTTAAATAATTTTTTTTTTTTCAAATTATTTATTTTATTTCTTTAATTTTCTATACATTGTAATGATACACGAAGAATATTATTTTTAATGAAATATATTTTTATAAAAATTTTTAAAAAATTATTATTAGAAAAAATATACTTAAATTTTGTTATTTATAACAATAATTTATTTTTATACTCTACACCGCTTGTTTGACATGGTATATTAAGTTTGTGTGAACGTGTGCATACACAAATAAATAAATTATTGATATAAATAATAGAATTGTTAGACATGGTATACTAAGTTTGTGTGGACGTCTGTATAACATGCAGAGCCCTTCTGCATCACTGACTGACTGAATCATTTTCTGAATCGTTTAAAGCCTATTGGTCTATACGTACTTCTCATGACTGTTCATGTAAAATTTTGCTCAAGCTACAAGTCGCACTTTTTGATATGTATTGATGAAATTTGGTACACTGACGTGTTTTGATCCAAGGACGAATGCTAATGAAAATGATTTCTATCGTTTCGCTTTTTCGATCACTCCTCATATCACGCCTTATATGGAAAAAATCACAATTTTCAGAATTTTTCGACAAAACTTGGTCAATTGTAGTATTTGGACATTCTAAACTGATATGCAAAAATTTGATTCGGCTGGACAATTTTTTGAACCCCCTCTCATATACGCATTCCTATGGAAACTGAATCGTTATACAGTGAAAACTATGCCTTCGCCCGAAACTAGTATGTAATTTTTGGTGTTTGATTGCCAAAACGAGTGAATAACTGTATTAAGCGAAATGGTGTAGGATATCTAATAGTCGGTCTTCCCTGATTATAATGTTCTTACTTATTTACTGGTACCTTTCACAACGATTGCAATGTAACCTGATGCGCTTGGTGTAACCAAGGGACAAGAGAATGACACGAAATTTTCACTTGACTGAAGTGAAGCCATTGAGCTCCCAAGAAACTTCGCAATGCTTCCTTGCTATTTAATAGAGTTTTGAATGTAATTGTAAACTGAGATCTCCTTCGAAGAAGGCTACTTCTAAGCTAGACTTAAAGATTATGTGCTGCCTTGTTGCCTCTTTGTTGGCTTTAGTAATTATTATCGAAACTTCGTACTAATGGTTTTCAAAACTTTTTATTTTCAAATTTATCTTTTATATTTAATATCTTAGATTAGATTAAGTTAATAAAAATAATATATATTATATATATTATATATGTAAATATAACAACTAATATTCCGGAAGGCACATTTTTGGTTGCGATTTAAAAAAGTTTATCTACTTTATGGGGAAATCGAAGAATATAAAAATCAACACCGGGAACTTACAAATACTTGAAAAATTAGAAATTGTTTATGTAAAACGAGCGAGAATCTGAAGTAACGGCTTAGAACGATCGCAAGAAGCTTTTGAGCGACTAGAAAAAAATGTTTGTTTTCGGCTTTGGCTAGACGCTCTTAAACCTTCTCTAGCTACTGAGGAAGGTACCAAAATGAAACTCTATTAAAAATAGTACAAGCGTGGAGGATGATACGACTGATAAAACCCAAAGCCGTAAAGCCAACTGCAGGAGAAAAGAGAGAATGAGTTAAGAAAGGAAAAGTGCGCATAATTTGAAGAAAAGCTGCTTTTTTACCTCTTGAATTATCTTCTTTTTAGGAATTCTGTACACATTTTAGATATTGTTTTACAGAGTTTCTGCTCGCAGTGGCTTACTTCCTTCACGAAATCATCTTTGGCCCTTCCGCTGGAGCCAATTTTCATATAAAGCTTCTTTCAATTTTGAATCCAAATTTTTTTTTTTTCTGAAGTAAAGCCCATTTCTTGACAATTCCTTTTGCCAAGAGCTTTGGCAATTTGGCAACACCGCAGAGTAAGCAAATCCTCTTCTGAACTTTCTGAAAAATATATTCGAGCAATTGAATCCGGCAATTCAAAGCAGCCACTTCAGATTCTGCTTTTTCATAAGTCCAATAACTTCCATTTTTTTTGGATATTTTTGAGCATTTTTATATTTTCCAATTTCTTTTTTCTTTGTTAAGCCCATCTCAGAGCGGGTACTTTCCGGGATATTTGTATTGCTTTTAAATCTTAAATTTAGGTAGGGTTTGTAGTGCCATTAAAATTCATGTTAGCGGCATTAAGGGGCTACCAATGAAGGCCATATAATCTATTTGGGTAATAACACCATCAGATTGATTATTCTTTATAAACAATTGTATGTTTCGTACACCCTGAAACTTAACATAGATCAAATTAACGGGTGTACCCTTTTCTAAATCTTTTGGATTTATAAGCAAGTCTTGTACGCTGTCCATATGTTCGGCTCTGACAAAGTCAAGGATACGTGGTTGATTTACGAAGAGCTTAATTTCCTTGGGTCCCATTTGTGCTGGAGCTTTAAGTTTTAAAGAATGTATTTTAACCGCTTGCTTAAACGTTACCGATATAATTAATTGTTCATCGAAGTCTGATTGTAAATAGCCGGTATCGGAAATAAGACACTGACGGAATGGATGACTATCTGACTCGTTAATACATTCGCTTTCTTCTTCCGATATAAAGCTGTTCAAATTCATTAGGCCTTCACCGTAGTCTTCCAGATCTGTGGTAGCTTTTGGTTCTTCAACTTCATCGCCTTCACTTACCTCAGCATATTCCAAGATCTTTTCGGCTAAGGCATTAATATCAATTCCTTGAATTTTATCAATTTTTTTCTTATTTTTGAAAAACATGAATGTTGGTATGGCGGTAAGTCCTTGATTAAGTGCAGTATCTTCACACTTGTCGACATCCACTTTAAGAAATATAACATTTGGATATATTTCGGGAAGCAATTGAAAATGCGGAGCAATCAATTGACACGGGCCACACCAAGATGCCGAGAAATCAACGACTACTAAACGTCGTCCAGCATCAGCCAATTCCAATTCAAAGTGATTATCATCACTTATTTCACGTACAGGCATACTCTTCTTCGAATTAACGTAGATTTTATAAAAAATCTTGTAAATTTTCTCAAATGTAAAGCGATATTTATTAAATTATTTTCTTCTTCTTCACTACGAGGAAAAAAAGTTTTCCTTCTTTCGAAAAAATTGTTTTTTCTCTTTTTTTATTATTGAAGTACGTTTATTGACTGGAAGAGCGAGAGTCTTTTCTTTTCAATTAAAAAGTAAAAAAAAATGTAGACAATTAAAGACGAGCCTACTATGATATCATAGCACAAAACTCATATTGTACGCTAAAGAAAAAGGGAAATATTACTTTAGTCGAGTGTTAGAAAATGCGAACTGTGCGAGTTGATGGCAATCATTCCGTTCCAATATCTTTGTTCAAATTTCGAGTTGTTCCACAACATTAAATATTCTGAGCACATGTTCCCCCCTAGGAAGATGTCCATTAATTTGTTAAACAACTTTACGGACAAATTGTGACATACGTCTTTTCTTGTTTTTCATTTCTTCCTTTTTATTATCTTGCTCCCAGATTAATCAAATCTTTAACACTGGAGCTACTGCATGGATCAATATGAACTTTTCGCACTTTTGAGTTTAAGAAAACTTGGTTTTAAAGCTTACACCCCACGCCATTCCTTGTAAAGGGTATATTAAGTTTGTGCAGACGTATGTAAAACGCAGAAGAGCTTTGGATAGGCCAAACTTTCATTAAACCGATCGAATCAGAATAATTTTCTCAATCGATCTAAGCCTTTCTGTGTGCCTGTCTGCTCGCCTGTCTCTCTCTGCCCGAATAATGTCTGTCTATGTTAATCGTGTTCAAGCTAAATCTCGCAATTTTTAAGATATTGTCGGCTTTAACCGACAATAATGTTATTATTAGTTTTTGATGATTTTTATATGCCATCACCACGGCTACCAAGAGTATATAAAGCTTGTGGAGATATATGTAACGCCCATAAAGACCTGAATTAAGATCACCTTTTAGTATACCAATTCAAAATCATTTTCTGAATCGATTTAAGCTTGTCTGTCCATCTGTCCGCCTCCTTTTTTTTGCGTTCAATTTACACGTTTTGAGATATTTGATGAAATATGGAACATCAACATGGTTGGAATCGGACCGTAATTTCGACCATTTCGCGTATAATACTTTCCTGTGAATTGTCGTCTTATGAATAACTGTAGGACGGTGTAGGGTTCTAATATTTGACCGTGCCCCGCTATAGTGTTTTCACTTGGTAATTTCATAGAAATAACTTTAAAATCTTATAATCACTTTCTCCTTATCGGGACAAATTTTCGAGATACTTATTCCGTACATTTATGAGCCGATTTTATGGAATCACAAAAATGAGAAACATTCATCGTTCGAAAGTGCGCGTCAGTAAATCGATTAAAAGTTATAGATGAAAATATCACAAAATTGTGGACAGCAGTAGCTATAGATTTAAGCAAAATGTCGGCAGTCCTAGTATTCCTAGTCCTAGTCCTAATATTCCGCTTCTTTTTTTTTTTGTTAGTTGGTAGAAGAACATTGAATTTTATCAAAAATAATTTCTATTTTACTTAGGTACATTCCAAATGTGCGTTCAACAGATCGCACAAAGAACCAAAGCGAAATTAATAGCTTCTGTCTTTTAGGGATATTTCTTTTATGGCTTCAATTGTTTCGAAAGATATGCCTTGATATGATATGACTAAGCCGGGTAAATAAGACCGGTGATTACCAAGTGAGTGCTCCTTTCTTAGTCCGATAAAGCAAGCTTTTGGTCGTAGCTACAGTAAGTGTCCAGCCAGTAAAGTCACAACGCTTAACGATTAGGCGCACACATTAGGTTGCGGTCACTCTCTGTCCATTTCACTTCCCTCTAACCGTGACCGTGTTACATGTGTAAAGGATACCTCGGGGGTAATTGCTCATTCAAAGAAAGTATTGTGCACGCATAACTTGAAAGGGTTGAATGGAAAAGTCACGGTTTTACTTACAAAATGCTGGTAACGTGCTCTTTTCAAAAACAGTAGGTACTTACTCTACATCCCAATGAAATGATAAGAACAGTAGATCTACTAGCAAGCAATGCGAGACGAACGATAGGATGGTATTATTAAACACAAATTTCATTTTTTTCGATTTAGGACGATGTGACCGCCGGGGTTTTTTAGATTCAGGACAGTGTCACTCTTTACCGTTTTTCTTGAAGACGGAAAATTATATTTTTTCGGTTGTTTAAGCGCGAACCGGCACCCCCTTTAGTAACTGAAATAATTCGTATAACCTAGGACCCCCATTACATATGCAAAATGTATGGCAAGTGAAACCACCGTGGTCTGTGTTCCATGTCGTTACCATATCTACTGTTCTTCTTACCTGTACATATGTACATATTCTTTTCAAGTTAATTAATTTCGGTAAAATTTCAATGATCTTCGTTAAGTGCGTCGCGGCCAAAAATGTAGATGTCGCGAATAAGTTTGGAAACATCTTACATGAATATGTTTGGATAAGCTTAAGGTAAGTTTAGTTAAGTGTTGGATAAACTTGAGTACATTGAAATGAATTTTAAGTTAATTTGCAAAAATCTTGCTTAAGATGAAATAAATGATGCATAGACTTAAGTTGATCTTTTAACCTGATAATCAGTATAGAAGCAATTTGAAAAATAAACATAATTTCATTGCTTTTCAAATGAATTCTTTTTCGTTACAAGTCAAATATGTCGTAACATGATAATCGCTACGGGGGCATAGCATATGCAAAAGCAAGCCAACCACTTACTAATACTGATAAGATTTTGCGATAATTTTTGTATTTATTTTCATAGCTTAACTATAAATATATATAAAATAATTTGCTGCTGACATGGATTCAAGCATATCAAAGCATTTCAATTAATTGCAGCAGTCAAAGTAAAGAAATGGTTTAAAGCGAATCTCGTTTACCTATAATTATACCTTACACTTACGCTTGTGATATAAGGGTATATTAAATTTGTGTGAATGTTTGTATAAGACGCAGAGGTATTTGCGATGAATCCATCAATCGATTCAGAATCAGACTATCTGTCCGTTTGTCCATCTTACGTTTAATCTACAGACCACAATTTTTGAGATAATTTTTGATGAAATTTGGTACACTGATGTGCTTCGGCCTAAGAACGAAAAGTATTGATAATGGTTCGAATCGGAGCGCTTTTTCGACCTTCTATAACGTTTCATATTGAAAACTTGCTACATGAATTAGAGGCCATGGCCCACTGTAGGGCTTTTGAATGTTTTAAGCAAATTTATCGAAATCAGTTTATTTTTTTTTTCTTATAAAGAAATTAGTTGACCGCATGAGCATTAAAGTATTATTATTATTGTTATTATTAATTTAAGAGTAAAGTCTTAGCACTGGTTTCTATCGAGCTATCAGTTTTGTTGAAAACTGTACCGCACTTGAGTTTTGAACCGTCGACCATTGAGTTGTTAGCCGAGTTAGCTTTGCCTACTCAGCCACTCAGGCAGATAAATATTAGGTCATATTAAAAGTCTTTGCGGTTTTTTCCGCAGGGTGGCGTTAATGCCTATAAGTCGGAGAACACACCCCTGATTGTCTTAAAAGAACTTGCGGTTAAAAGGTGAAATTTCAGGTTACATTTTTTGTGAAGAGAAAGTTACATTGATTTGAAAATGAGTGAAATACCTGAAGAAATACACTATGCGCGATTCTTTTTTTTCACTATAAAAAAAGTAAAAATGTTGCAGAAACGTGCCTAAACATTGGTGAAGTGTACGGTGGGTATGCTGTGAGTGATTGAAAGACCCAGGAGTGGGTGGCTCGATTCTATTCTGGAAATTTCAATATCAAAGATGTCCTTCGCTCTTGTCGAAAAAGTCGGTGAAATTTTGCAACTGCTGGAGCACGACGCGTACGTAAGCTGTCAGGAATAGGGTAAAGTACTAAACATCAACTACGTGACAGTTTTGAATCATTTGAAAAGAGTACGGCTACAAAATCTTGAAAGCAAAATTTAGAAGCATGGAAAAAACCGCAAAGACTTTTGACTCCTTATTAAACCTATAAACAGGTAAATGGAAGTTATTCACTCAATGGAAAATCTCGAAAATAAAAGAGCAGGAAATTTCCGAACAAACCGTAGCCCTTTCATAGCTCAATCGATAAAGAGTAAATTTGATCGCATCACGATCTAGGTTGACTATGTTACTTGACAGTCAAAAAATTTCTCATTCGAGCTTATAGGCTTTCCACTCGCTACAGTAAGTTGGTAATCGACTCGTTCGATACCTGATGGCCATAAACTGGTTTTTGATAAACACGGATCAATTTCGAATTTTCATATATAACGCTTGCGAAATTGATTACTTCGATCTTATCCAGAAGCTGTGCATTTGCTAAAATCTTTGACACACTTAAATCGCTAAAAGTCGTACCAAATCCATGATAAAGTAGAAAAGCCGCATTCACAATTAATGGATAATTTATTAATGAACGCCGTAGACTACCAGCTTTAAATAAAATAAAAACCAACAAAAATTCTCCATACAAATCACAAACAAATACGCAGAAAAAACGAAATATATATATATATATATATATATATATATACAACTGACTCACCCATTGACGGTTGACTGTCTGAACGACATTCGGGTATAAATTTTTTGTTGTGGCGCGTTACAAATTAATTGCGAACGCGTGCCACAAACATGATTCGCATAAATAAAAACATTTTACGCAGTCGTAACAGAGGCACCCGAATAACAATAACGACAACAACAACAGCTACCTCTTACTGCAATAACTATACGGTGATACATACACGCATACACAAATTTTTAACTTTTCGTTCGCCTTAAATGTAAGAGTATATCGGGGGCAACATCTGCACAGCTTCCACCTTCGACTCTTATATATATATATATACGTACGTACGTACGCTTTTTTGGGTGAGTCTATCTCTTATAACATTTGCTTGTTTGTTTATTATGGTCATTTACGTATATGACTGGATTTTACTTTTTTTCTTTGCTTGTTTTTACCTTATCGAAAACACTTCACTTCAAGAACGATGTTCAATTAAATTTAGCCTAGAGTTTGCAATTTAATTGCACTTAATTATTTTTGTTTGCATTTATAAGCTTGGAATATCCTTTATAAACTTGGATAAGGATTCAATAAATTTGTTTAAAATCGGATTAACAGCGAATAAAAAATAAATTGTAAGAATATTTATATTAATCTTTGATAAGCTTCATATGCACAACTAGTAAAGTTCGAATAAGTCATGGATAAGTTATGGATAAGTCTTACAAAACTTTACATAACAGAATATATGACCAAATCATGGCTATGGCTTAAG